>NW_025940149.1:70564-201016 GCF_000764305.2 Hyalella azteca
ATGGGTGCCTAAGGCACCACAAGTCCTCAGGCTGGTGGGTGCCTAAGGCACCACAAGTCCTCAGGCTGGTGGGTGCCTAAGGCACCACAAGTCCTCAGGCTGGTGGGTGCCTATTGCACCACAAGTCCTCAGGCTGGTGGGTGTCTATGGCACAACAAGTCTTCAACATTCAAGTCAATGAAAAAATTTCAAACAATGAAAAAAAAAATCCTCTGCTCGGCGCATTGATTTCGACTGTCCATATTATTGTGAAGAAAGAAAATGGGGTTGGTTAGAGTACATATGGTATCAGAAGGTAGCTAAAAGTATGCTTTTTCTTTTTAAAAACTAACATTTGAATGTTAAACTTACATAATCAAGAAAAATGGAGTGCGAGTGGAATTATCATGAAACGATTCTCCGATTCTCCAGCGGCAGGTTAGATGCCCCAAATTTACTCATTAACAATATTCAGTTATTCAAATACGAATGAAAATATCGCATTGATCAACTTTTCACCAGTTGATACGATGGAAAAACCGGAAATTAAAGATGCAAATCGATGTTCAAATTAAAGCACAATAAAAAAGATGAAATTTAAAAAAACAGAAATAATATCCATCTAAGATTTACGTTGAGATTTCGTTCAGGCCTTGGAGTAAGCGATTTTTTACCTTTAATTCACATTGGTAGGCATTTTACTTTTACTTGCAGACACAAATTTTGTTTTGAAATCTTATCTCTAAAGTCGTAATTGAACTTAGCTCACTCGAAACTCCTTGCATGCAGCATAAGCAACGGGCCACATTCTGGAAAGCTCCAACTTTCTCGTTCAAGAACAGCTTAAGAAAATCTGTCCTGCTAGCGGAGTGTCTTCTCAAGTTTGTTAGCAGAACAATTGTCTGAGCTGAGTTTCAGCTGTAACGAATATGTGATGCTGACTAGGTTGCGCCATGGCACCTTTTTCAATTTATTACATTTAACCGTAGAGATTTATATAAATGAGAAAAAGCTCTTGCAGGGCTTCAAATAAAAGCTAACCCAGTGGACGAACGTCTAAACGTTCGATCTAATTGAACAGAAACTATCTGTGTTAAATCAGCAATACTTTACTTCCCATTAAGCTTTGTTACATCGTTCGACGGGCTCTAGGATAGCTCTATTGGTAAAAAAAAGCTACATAACAGCTCTAGAGTAGTTTAGAAAAGTTGTACAAAAGCTCTAGAACAGCTTAAGAATAGCACTAAAAAAGCTATAGAACAGCACAATAATAGATCTAGAATAGCTCTGGGATAACTGCAAATTAACTCTAGCATAGCTCTAGCACAAATCTCTAGTAACTCTAAAAGGTTCCAGCTATTTTTCACGCGCCTGAAGATGATGCAGCGTCGCAGTGTTAATTGCGCGGCAGCTCAGTTCCAGGTACTCTGCTCGGTGCATCATTAGACGCTGGGCTTAGTCTGGCCGCAAGAATGTCATAGCAGGACTCAGAGTTATTAATTAATCTAATGAATGCACGGGACCACCAAATAATCGGAGATTAATAGCATACGGACCGCTAGCTGTAGTTTAGGTTGAGCGATCTACTTAACCTCTAGGAGATTTGACGATGGTTGTGGCAATCGTACCCTATATTATAGGCCGGGTCTAGTACTCCAGAGTGTACCTGAGATGCGGCGTTTAGGGAATTTCGCGTACTAATAGAAAATTTTCCTCATAATTCCCTCGCAATCACCTTGGAACTTGAGAGCATTTGTGATACTTGGCGAATAAATATAAGATATCGTTAACAATGAAGTGATGGCACGAGGGAAGTTCTAGACTTTGCGATGCATTAATACGATATTTTGACAGTGAGTTGATAATGAAATTTACCCTAGACTGATCACACAGATATTCAAAAAATATGTCATCTTCAATGCACCATTTCTCTTACCCAATCTTGCACCGTAGTCAGACCGGTGAATTTTTTTGCCAGCACAACGTTACATTTAACTAAATTTATCAATAATGGTATATATGAACTAATTTGAATATAACGTGCAGTTCGTGACATAAACTACGATGTTTTTCCCGCTTATGCGAGGCGGTAACACAAAGAAGAAATTTTACCTCACCGAATTCTACCCAGAACTTAAAAAAGTACTTCAAACGTACGGTCTTCGAAACAAACAAGTGCAACAACATCAAGTGGTAGCAAAATTACGACTTTGAAGCGTTTGATGTAGGGCGACGAGCGTGCATCAAACTGGAGCTCTCGACGACAGCACGATCGATGCGCCTGTTGGCGCGGAAGCATATCGCACCCGCGGCACAAGCACAGGTCTGATAATAACAAGAGATCGGTGCACGCAGTTTTAATGTTCACTGCAACCGTGATGAAATGTCTTTCTAATTACATTTCTAATTGCGATTTCTATTAAATTAATGTTTAGGTGCTATCAGCATAAATTTGCAAGCATTATAACTGTGCACAAGGGGATAATTTTGCATTTAATTTTCCATTATTAATTATTCGATATTTCGATAGCTACCCAAGAAGCGCGAACAGGAATTTGTTATGTTAGTATAAGAGCCATTTGTTTTCTGCCATAAAGTTTCATATTCCTTCCAGAAGAAAGACGCACGTAATTTCTAAGCAAAGAACAATAATCTGTTAAATTTTATCATTTTTACTACCTTGATTAATAGTTACTGATTTCTTTCTTATGAGATGAAGGGGCTCAATGTACAATAATGACTCAGAACTGAGGCAAAAATGAAGAAAAATGACAATTTTAGCGATAATCTTGAACTGTCGGATAGACGGCGTCAGGTAACAATTACCGTTAGCGATAGAAACGAGGACGTGCAGATTTCAATATTTAACTAGGATGTTTCATTTCTGTATAAACATTTAACGATTTAATTTGTATTATGTAAAAGAGAAGCTAAAATTTCAATGCGTTGAAGAATTGTTTAGCTAAGTGAAAGAATGCAATCATATAAGAGATGGCCAATTATGTATGAGATTTGAAACAAGTTATAATATTGAAATATAAGTATTATTTTCATACGCCTACGGCCTCTCAAAACTCAGCATATTTGAGAGCATGTTTGATTACATTGAGCAAGTTTCCTCCCTCGCAGGTACCAGCGAGGGAAGTTGTATAGGCTAGCAGGAGCTTCATTCTGTTTATTCGAGTAACTTTCATCGGTGATGCGGTAGATGTTATGCATAAATTAAGCGCTCTTCAAAGACTCCCGGCAAGCCGTTCCAAAGTTCCGTGCCAGGCCGCACGAGTTGAGATGAGAATTGAGTTTGAAAGCTTAATGTTACAGGACTGTACGCGGGCATCAGCTCACAACTGCTGCACAACTCTCGGCTGAACCACTGTACATGCACTTCACTCGGCATGGTCTTCTCATGTATAATTATTGCTAGAGAGAATTGTAACGTCGAAGTTTACCAAAGTTTGGTTTGAAACTAGGTTAAAATTAAATGATTATGCGTTATTATTTGTTTTACTATTTGCATTTGTTCAAATGCGAAACGGGTGTATCTTGTTCATGAATAATAATTTAGTTTGCTACATCATTCGATTGGCGAAAGAAGTTTCTTTGCACACAATTATAATAATAGTCATAAGCCTTAACGAAAAAATTGAAAGGAATTTGTTCCCGAGAGAACTTTGTATTTAAGTACTCAAAAATTTGATTACTTGACTCGAAATTACTCATGTGTTTTTAGTGTAAATTAAGATAGAGACACGCACATGATTTAAATAGCACGACATGGTTTAAATTTGTAACGGCGTAGCAATACAATGTAGCAACCAAGTTAATTAAAATTATAACTCAATAATTTGATTAGAAATTAAAATATTGAGATTGATCAGGGTGATATATGTATATATAGTGCGACTATACTGATAATGAATAATAAATTCTGATATCTATAATATTGTGCGCATCCCGCGGTGCGTTTCAGGGAGCAATGCCTGGTAAACTTTTCTCAAGCTCGAGATAAACTTGAAACTTGTAGGAATATTTGTATAAAAGATGTGGAGTTTGCTCGCATTAACCAACGAAGCACCTCAACAGAAAACTCAACTTTTCAGGGTTCGGGACCTGCAGAGTTTTGAGTGTAGCTTTTTCTTGGTTTTGTTGCCGGTCGCAATAAAAGTTAGTTATTTTTTCGCTTAGGTTTATTAATACTTCTAAAGATAGATTTTTCCGTACTAAGACTAAACGGCCGTGGTGAAAATTTTTTTTCGAAAATGGGATAACGATCAGCTGTGATAGTGAAAATCGACGCCATAAACGCTTCTGTTGCCTTAAATAATAAAAAGTTCCAAGATTTTTCGCTAATAAAATTGAAGATGCAAATTTCTTCCTATAACTAAAACTGAATCCTGATAACTAGATTAAGTTTGGTCATACAGTAAGCTAAATACCATGGGCTGGAGTTGGGCATGCAGCACCCAAGTCAACTATTAGCTGGATAAAATCTCGAGCACATGAATCATACACAGCCTATACGGCCATAGGAAAGCAATTTTACCCGCCGTGGGACGTGCAAATAAAAAGCGGCAGAGATCTCTTAGTGGCCAACAGAGCACATCTGAACAAAAGCAAATAATTTCAGACAATGAGTCGGCAGGATCTGAAGATCAAGACGAAGGCCCCGCAGGGTCTTGCTAGCATTGCTTCCAGGTGTAAAACCTACTGCTGCTGTTCAGGTATTTGTGCAGTACGATCTTATAGGCGTAATAATGTAACTACTCACTAGCTGGTGGTTAGCAAAGCCTTCTTCGTCCCTAATGGTGTTAATGTTTTTGAAAATAGGCGGACGATTTGCAATTGTCAGCAACAGGTTGGTTACGGCTGAAGAATTCAGAGGAACGAGCGGTAATGCTCGCGGCATGAGATGAAGACATTTTGTCTAGTTTTGCTGCTGCAAAGATAAACCAGTCGACGGCCGCTGCCAAGAACCTGCAATGCTATTAAATCTATACGTAAATCTGACAGGCGTCGATCATGTGGGAGGAACACAATGTTCTAGGCGCAAGCAGCTTGTGCGCGGCTGGCTAATTCCAAGCCAATTCGTGTTTTCTCCTAATGGTTCTTGATTAACTCGGAACTTGGATTTCGCAAGCCAAATTTAGTAAACAATTTATTTGTTGAACGAATGAACCGCTCACACATTAGTGCGCATCGGTACAGTTGGGTGGTGCAAAACATGGAGAAGTTCTATTCAGATCGCGATTCGCGTTTTTTTTTAAAGCGGAATGCGTTTTGAAAGTTTGTAATGTTCGTTTTATGACTGAATAATTACAAATTCGTGCAACAATGCAGAGAAAAACTAAATTTTATTTTCCATAATTTTCACTTTGTTGTGTGTGTTGGCGTTTTCTCTTCCAGCCTATTTGCGTAGTATTATTGTCAAGTAGTACTATAGAGCGCAACTATCATGAAGTGTTACGGCATGATTTATATCGCTTTATTAGTCTAAATTTCATGCACAACTTATCTTCATTGAAGAATTTTCTGTGTTGTTCAGCCTCCGATTACAATTATTTTCAAGTGCTACTACTTGAAGAGCTTATATTTCATGTACAAATAAGAGCCTAGGAGGCTTGAGAGCCACGAATTATTGGTAAATCACATGCATCTCACGAGGACGGATGGGTAGCAGCGCAGAGCATGGAAAATTGATGCGAAGGAAAGTGTGATTAGCCCTAAAGTAATTTATTTACCGGCCGAGAATGATGGTCATTAATCATCAGGCGTCGATATTACTGATCATTAAACGACGTAAGGAGGCGATAAGGAAGCGTCGTTTATCACCACCATAACGCGGTGCGAAAAAATTGTTCTGCGTTCGCTAACGGCAAGTCCATTAAATTAGAACCAGTTTCAGTTTGTTCTATTTTGTTTCATCCATACTCCATACAATAGTTTTTTCAGTAAATTGTTTGTTGTGCACTTTTGTATTGATTTACTCGCAATGAACTCTATTCTGTTATGTTCTCTCCCAACAGTTCTCCGGTTAATTATCAAAGAGCTAAACTGTTAAGAGAGTAACTTTCTAATCAACTCTCGGTAATAAAATCGTTGAAAGTTGATCCGAGTCAACTCGAGCAAGCGCCATGCCCGGCCTCGGCACCGCAATGCCCGGCCGTCCATACGCTCGAGTTGTCGGTCACGCTTGTCAAAGTTCGCCATCTAAGCGACAAACTTGCGATGAACTCAATTTTTAGGAGCAAAGCCCTTAACTCTGCAGGAGTTAGAGACGCTGATGGAAGCCTTGTATGCAAGTTGGGGGCCGCCCACCTCGCTCTTCAAATGACTCGAGAAATGAGGTCCTTTGGAACTCCTCAGAGGCCTCGCGAGGCCAAATGATGTTAGGCAAAGATTTAATCCGGCGAGCCATGCAGCCGCACAGCCGCCACCCGTCCCGGCTTGTCTGAGCGGGTGACGAAGATGAAGGCATGAGACGCCAAATCTCGAGGTAGCCTGTTAATATTTCTGCTATTTATAGAGCCCAGCACAACCGGAGTTCTTCTCAGATGCATAGACCTCATATAATGACATATATTCAAAATTCATGACATATATTATCGATAATATAAATGAAGGAAATATAAAATTGTTAGTATGCTATTTTAATGTTGCTCGAAATAATTTGTAAAATTTTTGTCTTCAGGTTGACGAACGTTTCCTTTATCAACGTATTTACTATCACTAAGACATCATAACGACAACTCAAGGCAAAGGACACGTGAGAACCAAAGCACTGGCACCAGATGTGCTCTTAATGAATCATTGGGGCTAAGTCTGCGGCAAGCTTGTCCCGAGTGATGTCAGTTACTTTAATTTATGAAGCTTAGCCTTGTCTTGTATAATTGCCTCGAATGACCAACATTGCTAACGCGGACACAGCCCTCGATTGCCGCGCTTTTCGCTCCAAATCATAGGCGTGAATTCGGTGGCCACGTTACAGCCGCTGAGTGTTCGACTCAGATCCACATTTGATATATTATAAGAGAGAAAATAATGCATCGAGCGTTGGTCGCTTGCGGCTCTGCAGCCTCGTAATTACAACGTAAATTCTTCGAATGTCTCAATGCACAGCACCGCTGATTGGAAAATATTTGTCATATCACTGGCCTGATAACGTAGAGCCAGACTGACATCAACTTTCGCTGATGCATGATTAATTTGAGCTGAACAAATGTCGTCGACATTCTCCAGGGCCAAAGTTATTTCGATTCGCCGAATACTCGAATATAAATTAACGGAGATTCTTCAATTACGTTCTTGGAAGGCAGGAATTTGGGATCAGCCACGTCTCTCACGTAGTATACAGCGACGGAAATACAGATGAATGGTTTCCAATATTTATCTGTATCAATTAAATGGACAAAAAACATTATACTGATTGCAAATATTAAATGCGAAGAATATATTTAGATATTAATGGCAAGGCGCATTATGATTTGAGGCCAGGTTGCAAAGTCTCATTCATTTTTAATATTTTTAACTTATTCTTACTTCTGATGTTCAGACTAAAAATTCCGAGATGTCGTGCTGTGTTGAGAAGAATATTGTTATTAATTATTTCGTCGTGTACCGACTGCGTCGAATATTGATGTCGGTTAATTCGTCTTTAGTTATTTGATACGGTTTTCTTCTACTCCGACATAAAGCGAGTGCAGAATCCCTCCCGTGCAAGTTAACAAACATACGCATTGAAAAATGTCTGGGAGTAACAAATGCTTGAGCGAATATTAAGAGGCAGGGAAATTTTTCGTGGATCACCACGGCGAAGAACGGATTGATTAATAACTAAATAGCTTGCGTAGCAATTATATTTATTCGTAGTAAGGCGCTTAATTTTACTATTCACTAAACAGTTCACTGAAAAGAACACAAAAAGCAAACTTGTTGAGCATTGCAAACGTATTAAACAAATGCTCTTTCATTTGAGGGAATAAGATATACTTCATTCAACTTAACTAAATATTGAAATAACATCCAATACAGAATTTAAAAAATATATATCTAGATAATGGATCCAGTGATGTGTTTGTGTTGTGAGAATTCTGGGCGCACCATCAGGAAAAAACCGCGGCTAATCTGCGGTCAGCGATTCATAAATCATTGTATTTTCTATAGGGAATATTACTATCATTGTCAGTGGTTCTGCCAGAGGGCGGCAGCTGAGCGAACGTTGCAGCAGTAATCCAAGGCAATAAATCCAGCCAGTTGAGATCAATGATTAATGTGTGTGCGCCCTCGGGAGCACTGATCGAAATGCTGCCCTCTGGAGCAGTGAAGCAGAGATCTAACTCTGCCTCCTTGGAGCAGAGACTACGATGCAGTTCACTAAACCAGAGACTGTCGGCCTCATGGAGAAGAAACTAAGTTCCTCGGACAACAATGAAGCTATAGTTTTTTGTAGCTGAGGACGCTAGCCCTCTGCAACAGATGACAGCGGGAAGGAGGATACTGACTCTAAGGAGCATGGAACGCCATCCATTATGAACAGAGAACTCGAGGCCCTGGAACAATTATCGCTACGAACGCCATTAGCAGTTAACGAGCAAACCAATAATTGAGGTCGCGTACGTTGTTCTGTTTTTGTTGTTCTAAAAATGAGTGATGGCATCAGCAAAATTGACGTTGATTTATGGGAGCATCGCTCTAATAAACGAAGGAAAAAATAGAAGTATAGAAGTGCTTCCGTTCAATGCTATATGTAATGGCATTATTGATAATTTATTTATTTATTAATTTCAACCGTGAAATTACCAGTAAAAATAAAATTGAATCGCGAATGATTCTTCTTCTTCTATTGTTTCCTATTTTTGGTTTTCGCTTATTTTTAAAATATGGCTGTAAAATGGTTCACATTTTTCATTATAATTCATATCAATTATTCAGCTTTGTTAAGAAATTTCTTCTCAGTTAGCAATTATTTATAGAGATTTTCGTTCACATGTAGCGACGAACGGATGCCGATAGTTCTGTTGCAATAGGCAATAGCTATGATAAGAAATAGCAGTCTTATTGAACTGACTTCAGATTTTAAGATTAATTTTACAATGCGTCTCTATAACTGAATGTGCACTCCTGCGCACGCATCCAATCTCGGAAGAATTATTTACAGAAAATAAAAAACTGCAGAGCCGTTGTTTGCACGCCCGTCCAGCATGCCTGCCTCAAGCCAGCGCTATCAACTTTGAAGGAGTTTATGCCTTTTTTAATGTTTTTTTACGAAGTTTTGCAGCGAGTGCCAGCGGCTGGAAAACCAAGTTACTCCACCGATATACTTCCTACCACAAGCTCTTTGTGAAGGAGTCTCCTCGACCCTTCTTTATTGTGCGTGGCACGAATCCTCTGTTTTTGAAGGATTTATCGTCGAAATTTTATTTCCTCCGGAAACGAAAATTTTTCGATAAAATATTTATTGCAGATATGTAGGACACAAGAAACCTACATACAATCAATACTTTCAAGGTAAAGTGGACACAAATTTACAGCAATATTTTGTCGCAAACCTCCAAACGGGGTAATTGTTGAGTGCCAATACGAAGTTACAATGATATTTTTTGTGAATTTATATTATATGATATGTTTGTAATTAATATGCAGTTATATCATTCGTCTGCTAAATTGAGTTCAGCATGAATTTTAGAGAAAACATCAAGTAATTCAGTTTTTTTAAATGGAGCTATCATCCGAAACGTTGTCAATGAAGAAATTTGGAGTTTACATGGCTTTTTTGTTATTATATATACGTATATATGCATTTCTTTCATTTGAGCGCACAGGTTATAAAAGAATACGGTAATGTTTCTTGCAATATTTGCGCGACACAATTTTTATTTCTGTTCCACTAGTCGAATAGTTAATTTCTCCAGTACAATTAATTTCATAAAAATTCGAAAGGCATTTCAGCAATCCAACACACGAGCGCCATGCTCTGTCACATGCTACAGTTTCCAATTCGTTTTCCATTTGTAGGCTCTTTACACTCGCGCGGCCGTAGCTCTGATAAGTCTCAATTTCAATATTCCTTAGAGAGAACTGACTCGATTCCGGCCCCCCCGTGACAGCTCACGTCGGGACTCGCCGTAATTGCTCAACGAACGAACTTTCTGAAACTTTTCTAGCAGAAAAGTCACTGTACTTTTCACCATTCAGATCGACAGCTGAGCGGCACGCCTTAGCTACTGAAGCGAAGTGACCAGTCACGGAAAAATGAATATTAAAATTGAGTTAAGGCTGCTCTGCGATTGAGTTATTAGCCATGCTTCGGGAGTGTTCTTAGCATATAATAGCATTAATAAGAATTGATTCTGCAGAACAAATGTAGTCAATTAATATATGTTATAAAATTCAAAAAGTTAGTTCAAAACTCGTCTTGCACAATTAGCCGCTCAAACATCTGTTCTGTAATGCACCGGCTTCGATTACTGTTATAATGATGCATATTTAATGAGCATTGAGTATGGGCTTGTACTCCGTACCTGTTATGTGGCATTGTTCATGGTAACGACTGGTTTCTGTCCGAATCTGTCTGGTTACTAGAGGGTCAGACGGGCGCTTCTTTGCGGGTAAACAAGGCTTGGCAAACGCCATGATGGCTGTGCAAACAGCTCCGCAAATACACTCAGGATATTTTATCCGGATGGTACCGATCGTCTTGAACAACAGCTGGGACAGGGGACTCGGCGGTCCTCCGGCAGCGCATTTCTTGCTTGCACGTGTTTGAGAGTAACTATCTATCGATATTTCAGCTCAGTAACTATTTACTGCCAAATACGTCCCGGAAGATGCACGAGCCTTCAGGGTGCCATATAATATCGCCAGACTAGGGTAAATTTTCGCGGCTGTCACCAAGTCCCATCGCACGAAGACATGGGCATTGCTGGGCAAGCTCTGTGTCCGTCCCTACGGGCCGAGGGCTCTATTTGTCAATCCATTTAGAGTGTGTGCCGGGCAAAGGGTAACCTAGGCATTGAGTCAGGGACAAAAAAAATACATCAGCGAGGAAGTGATGTCGTTATAGAGCTGAATACTCGAGAGCGCTCCGGCTGGTCGGCTAATGGAGGGACACGAGACCTGAGCCTCCGCGAGGACTCTCACGACGCCGACAGGAGAATAGAAATTATTCCTTACATTACCGTGCGCCTTACATTACCGGTCTTTGCTGAGACCTTGATGGGTGTTACATTTAAATACTGTAAGACCAGGTGAGTGTTGAAAGGTTTACCCGCATTCAATAATTGTTGGCAGGACAATCGCGGGTAAGCATTTCAGGCATGCAAAATCATTCAAGAAAGAAAAAAATTAAGATATGAATATACCTCTTTACTTTTACGTGTCACCTGATGGAGTGATAAAAGAAAAAGCACGAATAAATGAAGTTTTACCTACCATGCTTTCCTATACGCGGATGTAGGTAATCAGTGGCTCACCATGAAAAATGACGTTGAAAACCTGTTTTTTCACATTAGAAAGCAGGAAGGAATTTCTTATTTCTTTTTTGGTTGACAGCCCAATTTCCAGAAAGAATTATAGGTGTGGTTTTTCAAGCCTCAATTTGTTGTCGTCGATCTCACATCAGTTCAAATGAATGAGATTAGATTAGGATGTTGTCACTATTAATTTTTGTTTTAAAACGTCAGAAAACAGTGCATTCATTTTTCATACACACATGACTAATTTTCTCAGTAACTTTTATTTTGTTAAATAGAATAGAGAATTAAGTCATTTGGTTCACCATATGGTCGTCGAGTTATAGGTACTGCATGATATCAAATGCATGGCCGATTTGGAACCATTGATCAGATGACCAAACACTCAAGTTTTAATGCGCACAAACATGCGCGATCAATTCATAACAAGGTGTTCTTTCTCAAGTACTTCATCCTTGAGCAACATCTTTGACTATTTATATTTTAAAAACTTGCAACACGAGTACGAAGAACTTGACCATTCAAACTTGTCATGCGGTCATAATGAAGACCGTCTGTAGCTAGAAATTCACACCACTTAGCAGGTTTTCACCTCATTAGATATCTGTTTTATGGGCCATGTTAACTTTTTCTCGGCATTGTTGACCAGCTAGTGAAGGAGAAATTGGCACCGGAATTCTTTCTCACGTAAATCAGATCCGCGGAAACGGGGCAGCACGCCCTCGCTCGTCATTAATTGGGATGCTCATGTGTTCTGCCGGTGCTCGTGCGAACAATCAATATTTATTTATGTTTTTAAAGAACCCCAGAAGGCTGTTGCAGAAAATTAAAAAAAATTAGGATAGCAATCATCAATTATTTGGGGCAACAATCCAAATAATTAAATTCAAACAGTTGACGAAAATTTGAAAATTTTCATGTACGTAATTGACTTTTCCGTTCCAATCTTCATAAGGTGAGTAAACTAAAATAATAGAAGAGATCATTACAAATGGTCACATGTCTCATCACTTCCAAAGGAAAGTCCACACACATTTTTTCAGCAAGAATCTTCAAGTTTCCATGCCTCAGGGAGGGGTCTACGCTCAAAGTTCCACGTCGAAAACACAGTCGGAGAAGTCAAATTTACGCTGCGTCGGAAGTAATTTCTGGTCTAAGAAATCTAGAATCTGAGAAAGAGGAAACAACTGTTGGTCGTATCTTTTGCCGGTTGGATTTCATATCGATGCGAATATTAAAAGAAAAGTTAAAGAATTAGTCTATATTGTCAATAGGTAAATAACAGTTCTCAGATTTTGCTCCACATTGAGAACCATCCGAATTGCAATCGTAGCCACACGTACTGCAGAAGATTAGCAGCACCGCTCCTGATCTCGGCATAAGCTCGTCAAGCGACACCTCACACGCCGACCGCCAGCGCCTCACTGGAAGACTTCTGATTCTGGAAGCAAGTTCCTCTGGCTGCCCACAGGAGGAGGAACTCTTTGGCTCCCTCGTGGCATGGGAGGAGCTCGGCAACTACACGCTCTGGATACTTGGAATAATTGCCGTGATTGCCTATTTAATTATCACCGCAACTTTGAATTTTCATTTCATGGTTAACGGGGATATTTAATACCTCTGAAGCTCGATTCGCTGTAGGATTCACGACAGCTAGGGAGGCATTACTTGTGCGCATCCTTAGAGCTCATTGTTTTCCCGTAGCATTGTATTATTTAAGTCATAACAAACAGCTGCCCCATCAAATTTGAGGATTACAATTATCTTGCAAAACTATGTCAAGCAGGTAGGCCAAATTATTCATTTAATGCTGCCTTTTAGATTCAATCTCAAATTATCCATTCAATGTTTATCGCTATGTTCAATCTTGTATCGCTACACAAGGCCCTTCAAACTTAAACTACAGTAATTTACAGATAATTGTCTTCATTACTGTGTTCAAACTAAGATGTGTGTGTTGTAAAATAAAATAGAGGACTCAATTCATGTCCAAAATGAGACCAGACAATATTGAATAACTCATAGTAACATAGGATATTGCGCGTACCTTTCTCAACTCTCCTATGCCATTGCGTAATTTGTTCCAATCCAAAGCATCGTCAACACAAGTCTGGCACAGAGGCGCTTTCTGCACTCGCGCTTGCATATGCCATGTGTGTGAGACTGTTTCAAACTGTGGAACCATAGTGCCCTGCATGGTCGCTTGCGAGAGCTTGCCAGCTAGGCATTGACCTGCCTTAATTAAGAAGTAGTCGGAGTACAATTCATATTAGGTACAATCGCAATTAACAGGAACGTCATAGGATGATTACTGTTTTCAGGGTGTGCGTTTAACCTCGCATACCAATCAGAAAAATTATTGCAACTTCTCTTCCTCCAAATTCACGGACTTTCACCTCACAGACATGCAAAAGGTTAACCTCGTCTTTAGAAGTTCATTTTGCTAAACCAGTTTTATTTCTTGTGGAAGTCTCTTCGTGATGTCGCTGGTTGACATTACCACAAGCATCATCGAGTTACCAGATCGCTGTGTATCATGGCAAGATCTTACTACGATAAGACACTAATGGCCCCAGAATTGACTCCAGCCACATCTATGGCCCCGACCCAGAGGTCTGCTCAAGTCACGATCCGATGATGCGGTAGGTCTTGTTGCATTCGGCTCGACTCACTGGCTGCCACAACGGACCAAATGATCCCATTGTTAGAGAAGAGAGGACGCATGCAGCCAGCCAGCCGAGCTGTCCAGCCTTTATGCTCACACTGGCAAGAACCGAGGAACCCTCTTCTGGTGAGCCTCGAAACACAGGTTTTCGGGTACGGCTGTTCTAATGTGGACGCATTCATGTCGCAATTGTTAAGACCTTGAGAACATTTCCTGTGAGTTTAATGCGTCGCATATAATCTTGAAATCGTAAAAATTCTAGACTTAATCCAATGAATTTAGCAAAAACACATGTTTTAAACTATCACTAACAAACTTTTAAATCATTCAATGTCATGATTATATACTAAATTATAGGGTGCTGATACCAACGTTTATAATGACAGACATCTATTTTCACCTATATATTTGATGATAATTTTTTTACATATGATGACCAAAACAGTATTACATATTTATTAATTTTAAACCAATTCCTCCGATGTTAGGGCAAGACTTCTTATAAGGGTTTTGTGATATCAAACACGACATAGTTACTAGTAACACGACATTATAAACAAAAGGTTTTTACAGTTGAGAATCGCGCAGCATTTTCTCCTCGAATATTCGAACGAATGAGGCGGCGGTACCAGTGAAATGAAGGGTAGCTCAAGTGTGCCTATGATTTCAGTGTTCAAATATTGACAGGTCCCGTCATGTAATAAGCCGATATAATCCAACTTAATGAAGCCTCGAATCTGAATATCAAACTACCAGAGCCAAATACTTCCGTGGAGAAGCATCGAATATTTCCGTTACTTTTCGCCAGTCGTGCAATAAACAGCAAAATCTGCATATATGATTTTTACCATACATTCGTAACTTGAGCGTGCGTCTGACAAAAGTTCGAACGGAAATTTTTTGAGTTGTACTGATGACATTCTTCGGTTAAAATAATAGTTAAAAGAGTGATTCCGTGAATATACTGGCACTTAATCTACTTTTAGCTAGTATATGTAACTATGACAATGATTTTAGTTTTGTTCTAACAGCGTCAATTGAGCCTGTACAGTAACTCGGTAAAACTTACTGTCAAACTCTCAGTAATATCAATATTTCAGAGTACAAAAAGCATCGGCAGAATCGAATTGTCATCGAGTAATTGACGCACGGTAGCATATAAATAATTATTCACAAAGGAACTTCTGATCTGTAAAACATATTCAATAAAATCTGAAACCTTATCTACAAAAAAAACTCGTACAGTCCTTACAGAGAACCTCGAGTATCCCACGATACACACGTATATGCTCACAAAGTTCCTAGCTTGGTTCTCATTTTTGGCCTCCAGGTACTGCGCTGCGTAAAAAGGAAGAGCATAGCGAAGGTAGCGTCGTAAAGTCGCTGGATGAAGAAATTATCAGATTACATCGGCTTTATGGATGCAGTCCACGCGGCGCGGCCCTGCCGACTTGCCGGCGCAACTTGGAATAAGAACGAATATTTCTCGTGTGAGAATATCTAATGCACATGCTGCAGTGAAGACGGATGTACCACATAAACATCAGTTTGATGGCAGTTTTCGCGTTTTTCTGCGTGAAAAGTGTACAGATCGAATCACTTTCTTCATAGATGACGCGCTAGCTCTGTTAACCGATTTTGCCTTGGTTCACTGCACTATAGTTGAAAGTCTCTGGTCACTATGATTTCCAAGACACAATCCACGAGAAATTAAGTAATCATGGTATCAGCTCATCAACATTAAATTTTCATTGATAATTAGAAAATTTCATACAAATTCTATTGGAGTATCAGAAATGTGCAGCCATGCATAATCAGAAAAGAACCTGCGCACCATCCACCACGTCCGCGCTGCAGTTGTGCTGTAGAAAACGCCTTCACCTCGCGGCATGGGGTTGGGCAGCTAGAAGTTAATGAAGCTCTTCATTACGCTCTCAACGTTCTTCTGCGTCAAGAAACGGCTGAATTTTAACGTTTCTACTTAGATTTCCTTGATACTCTCGGACTAACGCGAATTATAGAAAAATGTGCATGTCTGCTGCGCCTAGAATCATTTTAATGTTTCATGCTTCTCCAAATTGAGTGCATTCTACAGTTCATCAACTACATGTGTTTTTGCATGCAAATATTCATTATCCGTAAAAATCAGCAGTATAAAAAGTATAAAACAACAAACAGCAAGTCCATGTTTATAAGTTTGCCACGACCCATTAAGAAGCTATCTAACTCTGCCTAGTATTGGGAAGGGGCAGTTAAGCATACGGTAACCTGAGACCTTGCACCACTCGTAGTGTCTTTGCGTCTAGCCATAGATAGGAGACATTAATGAAAGAAGTTGTAATAAGAAGAACTCATAATCATCGCTATCTCCACATAATGCTCCACTGTCTTCACAAATGTCCACTTCATCCCTCGCTAACTTGTTAATGCATATCACATGGCTGTCGCGCCGTAACCCAAGCATCCTCTTATAAGAGCATCGGATGCAGACCCGAGCAATGAATATAATATAGAGTTAGCATCGCTGGATACTGTGGGCGCTTATCTAGAGGATCGTGCTCTCGGAGGCGCTCGTTCAGATGCCGCTTCATCGCTCAAATTTGTTACGATTCACCTGATAATACACGGCTCGACGGCTGCACAATTTTGAATAGGAAAATAGACGCCTTTTAGGTACTTTAATACGTCTGTAAAGATAAGACGTCTTGCTAGAAGAACATAATAACTTTACTCTTACTGTAACGGATATTCCACTTGCAGACAAGCTTCAGTTATCTCGGGCATATGATAGTTGGTGGAGCCACGAGGCGATGTTTCTACAGGGAACTTTCTTGCATCTTATAGAGCAGCAAATGAACAGAGATGCTAGGCCGCTGCTGGAACGATTACTTCTTGCGAATGAGTACTCATTATCTTTGATCCATTCTTTCCGACATTAATTTGATAATAATATTCATGCGCAACACTTTGAAGCAGTATGAAACTATATAGAAATTATACTACTATTTAGGGACCATTGCACAATGAACGAAAATCACTGTTAAATTATATCATTATATCACTCAAAGCCACACGCTTCAGTTCTGGGTTTTTCTCATCAACGAAATAGGAGACAAAATAGCGGTCAAAAACTGAATTTTCTGTTTAAAAAAATAAGATATTTTATTTAGTCATATATGTCGCTGAGCATACTGTATGTAGCCTGTGAGTCCATTGATCCCACAAAAAAATCTATCATTAAATAATGATCCTTGTTGTTCAAAAATAAACTTACACCCTTTAATTACGCCCCTTCGCCTTGGAACGAACATACACGCTGTGTTACACAGTGTACTAATTTCAGCAGTGCGAGTTTATTCTATTTTCTATCGTGAATGCATGAAGGTGAATGTTCTTGCATGGTCATGCCCATAAAGCGCTATAATAAAGAAGCTCCATTATTTTGCTATGCAAATGCGTATATTCCCGAATAAATCTTCTGATGCGAATCTTGTGACTGAGCCAGTCGCAACTTCTTTGTACTGAATTAATCGCTGAACAGGGAAAGGCGTTGGGTTTATTGTGATAATACTTTTGGTGCTTCAGCTCGCTGAAATAAAAAAATTCATTTTACATTTATTTCCAGCAATGTATTAATAAAGAATTTCTCAACGAAATAAATTCCTTGAAAGTACTGTACAATTACATGTACAATTTTCAACAACGCCTAGCTTTAAAGGCATTAAATGCATTTCAATTGAAGGACGCTCCACTTTTAAATTTCACCCCTTAATTGTCTGTTAAGGAAATACTCAATACTAATATTTGCTTCAGAAGTTCTTCTAATTAAGCTAGAATCACGTATTACAAACTGATTAGGGAAAAGACAGAGACATGCAACTGAATCGGTCATCTTTTGCGATGAAAATGATCCGTAACGCTTGATGATTCACAATGAAAAATAGTTCCAATTACGCATGAATTGTTGCAAGTGTCTTGCATCAATTAAGCCAGTACGGCACAGGCTTTATATCATCCCCCGCCAATCAGTTGCAGGTGTCTTGTATCAGACAGGTACGGTACTGGCCCTATACCATCCCCCGCCAATCAGTTGCAGGACAATTTTAAAAGAGAAAGGTTAAACACAAATGTGCATTTCACAAATAGATCCCCATTTAGTAAACCAATATATTTTTACAGTTTTAACTGCTTTAGCACTAGAAATTCAAGAAGGCTCGGACAAATTTACGGCCGCCGGACTCGTGGCCGGTCTCGCAGCCAGTCACACGGCCAATCTCCAAATTCAGTGACCAAGGAATATCTCCCAAATTAATGAACGCAGCTTGATAAAACTTGGAACACGTATTCTTTAGGACCTAACTGTGATGCTTAGCTCGTCAAAAAATTTTAAATTTCACCTTCATTCAGGAGTTATAAGGCGATACGGGCCTAAATTCGCAGTTATCAAAGAATTTCTTTCAAACTACTGAACAGATTTGAACGAAATTTTGAATATAAATTCCTAACTACCAAACGTTGATTTTTAGCTCGTGAAAATTCATTCGATTCGGAGTCATGTTCTGCATGTTTTGTGTTACTTGTGTACAAATCGTCAAACAAACGAACGAACTTATTCTGACTTCAACTTCGCGGACTGCCGCCCCCCAACTGCCCCTTTCTTCCTCGCCGCCGGCC
This sequence comes from Hyalella azteca, assembly GCF_000764305.2. Taxonomy (NCBI): domain Eukaryota; kingdom Metazoa; phylum Arthropoda; class Malacostraca; order Amphipoda; family Hyalellidae; genus Hyalella; species Hyalella azteca. Next base: position 89,351 of record NW_025940149.1, read on the forward strand.
CCCCCGGCCAGATCTTTCCACCGCCCACAGGGGGGGCGATATCGCCCACTTTGGGAACCACTGGTCTATACCATCCCCCGATCATCACAGACATGGAACTAGAATTTATGATCGCCGTTGGAAGTGTGGTAACCAACAGAATCCTATGGAACGCGGCCCAAGGTTCACAAAGAATATGAATATTACTACGAAAATAATTAAATATTTTCTAGTGTGATAAGAAATTTTGAGAGGATGGTTCTCTGTTGTTGCAGTGCGCGCTTAAGTTATTTGATATGGAATATATATAGACTTGCAACCATCAGGTGGACATTCAGAAACAAGAAAATGAGATTTCAATAAAATTTACGAACCTTCCCCTAACCGTCTAACGTAATATGTTAAGGTCCATCATATTTTAGTTTAATCCTGCGCTCAAGGATACAAATGGCGCTTTGCTGCCAAAATTTCGAATGTGACAGAATTAAATGTTTAAAAAATTACTAATATATTGTTATTAGTTATTAGACTTCCTAGCCGTTTCAATGATCGTGTAAGTCTCATTCTCATAATTTTCATCGGCAAGCTGATTAAAAGAAAATATTGCATCGAATTAGGCATGTAAACTTAGGCATAGAATTTTTGCTAGGGGTATAGAAACGATTACACGATGTAAGAAATGAATTTAATTTATTGCATCAACTGTCGATGAATAAGAATCTGTGTCTGTCACACATGATGGCGAACAATAGTTTTTAAGAATTTCATGAACATTTCGCCGAACTTTTTCGCTGAAAAATTACTTTTTCCAAAGCGCCTCTGATAGATCATGAAAATTTGTCACTATATCCACAATGCGAAGAGAAACTCAACTGCGTTAGAGCGCGTGATTCAGCGATGAGGCAGGAGGCAGGCATGACGCTATTTGCATGCCTTGAACGTAATTCATTTAAGTCAAGTGCTGTGTTTTCGTCAGGTCGTCAGCAAGCCACGAGTTTAAGCCTAGAGACTCTCATTAGACAGACATAAACCAACTAATAAAGCGTGTCTGACGTCCTGTCAAGCCCGTCTATCACGCTTATCACGGTCCTCGCCAAGATTGGTGGCCGCATCGTGCATGTCTTCCTTCTTCACTATTATATACCGAACCCTGCGTCTGCCAACCCGCGGTCCTGTAACTCGCTTGCTTCGATACGAGCGCCGGTGTGAAAGCGTCGTCATCCACTCGGCTGCTGAAATTTCTCAATTCTGAAATTTTGATGCTTGCTTGCCATCAGCTCCATTAAGATTTTTTTCAACCGCAATCTCGTCGACGTTTGAATTTTCGTGGAATTCTCTCCAATCAAAAATTAAGCGAATTTTGTCCTATTCCATTGCATAAAATTCAGGAAGTTTCAGGAAAAGACAAAATATAAAATAGCGATAAATTGAAATTTTCTTCATGGGTCATGATGAGAATTTTATAATTGCAAATTTGAATCTCCAGTGAGTAAAGTCATAATAAAACGAATGAAGTGATAGATACCAAAACTTTCACGCACACAATGCTCAAGATCGTTTAAAAAGAATTGGTCTGCAGAAGGAAATATGTGTTCTGAATGTTATGAACATAGCACACATCCTACCTTCATTCATTCATGTTTAAATAAAATGTCTGACCCGCTCAACGTTGAAGGTTCTGTGAACGCGAGCAGCGCCTTGGAGCCGAAATCAATGCAAGTCCCAGGGGGGCGTTCTTTAATATCCCGCTTTTCTTAAGTCAAGAGATTTATAGGCAGTAAAGTCGGGTCAAGTGAGAATTAATATGGATCCAATAGAGAACCATATGCATCATACGCTTGCAAGGTCTGCCTGGGATTATCTTTTATGAAACTTTAGAGAAGTTTTACGGGCAGACGTCAGAAATCCCATCGACTCGCGGAGATTAAAATCCGAGAAAGTGAAATTTGCTTCATCCACCAATCTGTAACAAGTTTAGTTTTGCAGGAACTTTCCTATGAATTTTTTCATTGGATCGAAAACTGTAACTAAGAAGTCATTTTTTCAGAGATCCTCTATTCTTTTGTGCAAAGTAACTGAACAGGTCACTAGCTTGAGTTCAATGCAAAGCAAATTGCCTTGAAAGACGATTTTGTATTGTACGACTTTAATTCTTAATCATCCAGTTGACAAGAAGTAGTTGAAATTTTTACTAAATTTGCTCCTTTTCCCCTAATGTTTACGTACAACTTGCGCTTGTGCGTGCACGAGTGCCGTGTAAAGATATATGCAAGCCAATTGGGGTCCGTGGGTATCAAGACAACGTTGTTCAGTAATTTCGCGACATTTTGCTTCAGCTGATTTGAAAATCTAAATCGCTAATAAATTAAGCGATTTAACAGCAACCATGCAGTTAGCAAGGAATTTTCAATCTTTTATGCCTTGAATTGAAAAGAATCAATTTCGCTCCACGTATAAATGTGTGTCGCAGACACCAGACTCTCTTTTAAAGAAGACAAGAAGCCACAATAATTTACTTGCTGTATAACATCGCCCAATGTTAACTGCCTCTAATTTCGTGCTTCCCAACTTCTGAAGTTCTAAAACTCGTCTTCCACAATGAAACTGTACTATCAATCCAGTTCGTTTCTACCTTGCAAATTAGATCTGCAATATTCCACAATTTGGTCTTTGTCGGCCTCATTATCGGATACCGGCCGATCATCGGCCACATAAAGCCTGTGGTCGGCCGCCTAACATTCGCCGATGATTTTCAATCAATAGAAATGGAGATGTCGGCGCTGCGAGTCTGTAATTGAGGCATCAAGATTGCAATCGCAGCCCTAGCTCAGCTGGGCAGCGCGTCGTAAGCAGCGACTGGCGGTCCTCGACCACAGCGCGGTTATCCCTGCGAATTAACTGCATTTATCTTCTCCTACGCGATGCAATCATGAACTTCAATGCTTCTTGCATATACATGTTCATAGTCAATTGGGTTTTTCAAAGGAACGCTTATCAGTATCTGGTAATAGTGACAATACCAATCACAACAATCTATTTATTAATAATTTAAAGGAGTTAAACTTGAATTGTTTGGGGTACAAAAAACGAATAATTGTTAAATTGTTCATATTACTCACCGCTACATAAAAAATGTCATTCTGGGGTTCCTTCAAAATATCTTGCATTCAGGAGCTTTTCCGGTTAAAACTATAATGTTTAAAGCAAATTTGTTCTGCCCTACGTAGCTCACTAAATCGTGCAATCTTTGCCCTATAGTTCAATTCCTTCAGATGGCCCGCCCGCATTTGTCAAACTTTTACATCGACGCTCAGCCAATCCATATCAATTCTCAACCGTGCAAACACGCCTATAATTCTTATGTTCCTGGTACAATCTCCATACTTTTTGAATCGAATCTCTGATGGCGAGTCTCCGCGCCGGCTCGCCACAAGTTTCTGTGGAGGAAATTCGGCACGGCTCCTAATTCCTCTCAGCTCGGCGACTGAGTCAACAAGTTCTCCGATACGAGAGGTTTTTCCATCACTCTACGCTAATGGCTTTGCAGACTCAGACTAGTTTGCTTTCATCGTTCCTCAGTCGCTTTCTAACTCGACGCTCATTTGTCAGAAAAATGCACATGATCACGCAGGCTCTCGTGCCCGATTGAACTCGATTGCAATTAATGACCGAGCGTTTTCGAGTGGAACAAATTTTAATTTTGAATCAATTTATTCAGGTGGATATGATGTTCGGGAAATTCAGATAGTGAAGGATTTTATTGCTTCTATGGTTATAAAACATATGAATGCAGTAGAAAGTTGTGCTTAAGTGTGTATCGTGATTTATTTTTTAGTCAATGTATGAGCAATAAGCATTTTCGCATCACGTTCAACCCAAGCCGGCTTGCAGATGAGAATGTTACTTAGTGAAGTTTCGTACCTTCTAATCGGACAAATTTCCATGATATCAAATTGACCTTCCCTGCACTTAAGAGAATTAGTTTGTAATTCTATTATATATTATAGAAGTACATATCCATAAATCCTACATAAAGGGACTTGCAAACAACTCATCCATCTCACTCATGGTGGAAGCATATACCAGTTGGACGAAGGAGCAAACAAAGATGTGGGCTGATTTGCATTCCATCACATTTGCTTCCTCCTCTTCTGAATGCACGCATTGTAGTCTATTGCTGCCATTGAGTGAGTTTGCATTGCTGATAGAATTATAACGAGGGCTTAAATAGCGGATGATTGTGAGCAGTGCTCTGACTACGTACCAGAGGCAAGGCAGAAACATTTCGCAGCTACAGTCATCCTCAAAATTTTACAGTCCGTTCAAGAAATTTCTCGGCCAGTTTTTGGTTTTTGATTATGAAATAAATGCAATATACGTTTTTTTCTTTAAACTTACATTGAATTACAGAGTACTGGTACCTTGCACGGATGTCGATGGATTATGATTAATTGTTGCAGAACGCAAAAAAGTAAGAATAATTTACAAATAAAGTTTTTCATTGCATATACAAAAATATTTTACAGAGTTGTCAAGTATCTTTTATTCATAATTATTGAACAGTGTGAAATTGAATATATTTTTGTCTTGAAAAATCCACGTGTATGTGCAGCCACAACTTCATAAAATGCTGACTGTCCATGCAGGCTTAATCCTGTACCAGTGACCAACAGACCTCGCTGATTAGCAATCATCGGGACACACTGCATATTAATGAACACTTATTGCCGCGGCTCTCGTTGAACCTTACCTGCGCTCATCATGGATCACTAGAGCTCTGAATTATGCTTCTCTGAATACACATGAGCTCGTCGTGTCAGTGCTTTCTGACCGCTCGCAAATTATGCACCGAGGGCTGTGACGCCGCCAACGTTGATCAGTCATTTGGGGGATTCCATGCGGCCTAAATCAGTGATCTATTCATTTAATCAACCAGGTTATCGTAATCCGGTTCACGGGACAACGGCTTGTTTCAACGGCTTCTTCAAACGTTGATAGAAAAAGAACTGATGTTGAAATCAAATTATATACCTAACTTCTTGCGCTGCTCTAATTAACATTAAATTTGCTTGGAGAGGGAAGGCAAATCCTTTATTATCTTGAATTCACTGGATGTTTGTGGTTAGGGCGGCCCGCGTGACGTGGCCCAAGTGATGGATTGCCGGTGCGTTGGTCGCTGAAAGCTTCTCGCTAGAAATAAAGCGACCTGCCGCAACGTGGCGGCAGCGAATGACTGACGATATTCCGTCGCCACCGGCCTGATGCTAACTATTTTCAGCCATTTTACCCAATGTTGAGCGTGGGCTAGCAAGCCTAATGACCGGTCGTTCAGAACTGAAGTTAGTTGATGGTAAATCTTATGACAAGTTTCTCGTTAAAATTGAGTCATTAAACTTATTAAGAACTAGATTATCGATCCAGATGTAACCATTAAATTGTAATGAGAATATATATGAGAAAATTTAGTCCTTTTGAAAAACTGAATCGCTAATAAGTTAAGTGTTTTAACAGAAGTCATGCAGTTATTCAGAAAATTGCAGTTATTCCTTCAACATAGTTATTTATTTCCAACATAGTTTATTCATCGAGGTGTGACTACACTGACCATCGATTTTTTTATTGATTCGATAATTTAACGAAGAACTTCACTAACTAGTTATCGCCTAATTAGCTTGCAAGGATTGAGTTTAAGCAGCGATTCATGCAGAAATGATGGTGAAATTATAAATATGACTCAACCCCAAGCTGCTCTTTAAAAATTTATGTGCTTATCGTGTCCAGAGTTCTAAATTTATCTATCAATTCACTTGGATGTCGCCAACTCCACTAATATGAAACACTGAAAATGTTAAACGTTTAACCACTTCCTTGGTAAGCATTCTTTGCTCTAACAAATACCACACGTTGCTGCATTATCTCAAATGGCCAAGTATGTCGAAAAAAGCTTCATTCTTTTCAAGGCGAAGGCGAAACAGCTCAAGTTCTCGTAGAACCGCTCTCCCACCTCGTAATTTATTCATTGCACCTTCCATTCTTCAGTGTTTTATTCAAAGGAGAATTTACGTTTATTGCAGCGTTAAGAGTTGACTGCAGTGAGGCGGAGTTTTTCCTTCTATACTTGCGCTGGGACCCCAAAACGTTTGCTTTCTCTTCGGCTGAGCGCACGATACAGAAACCCCATACAAGAGATGAACATCATCAACTCGGCTCACACCTACAATAAAACTACCTGAAATATTAGGGGGATGCTATTTTATCACAAGTTTTTAAATCAATAGAGCTACGGTGAGCAAACTAAGCGAAATTGTGTACATTTAAATAGAATCAACCTGAATGAGATCTTATGAGCCCGAGCACTGGAGCTGTTGATGTCAGAATCTATCTTGCTGATCTCGAAGCTTTAACCACCAAAAATCTTTTTAGTGTGTACTCTAAATTTTAAACTTTATGTAATGTAATCTAATACGAATAAATGAAAATTTAAACAAATTCATTTAGCAGGGATGTAGTTAGATTATAATTATGTTGAAAGAATTTAATTTTAGTTAATTGTAACGTATTTTTTCCTACGAATTCATAACATAACATAACATAACATAGTGATGTCGGCGCTGAAGTGTAGGCCTGATGTGGCCTGTCGCCGATTCTTTTCCTTTTCGTGCCTTGTTCACAGCAGATCTAAAATCGTGTCATTTGACCGGATCTTTTCATGACTGACGATAGTTTACAATTCCCAAGGACTTCACTTTACGCAACAGCCGCTCATGCGGAACACTGTCAAATGCTTTGGCAAAATCGAGGTACAATGCATCCACTGGCTCCCTTTCGTCCAGCAGGCGAGTCCAATCGTTCAACGTAGATAATAAGTTAGTGGTGCAGGATCTGCCGGCAATAAAACCATTCTTAAAAACCGGCATTCTTATATAATGGCTTCATATTCAGTTCCGTTGGCTTCTAAACTTTCTTTTCAACCATTAACGCAATGAAATGGTATCATAATTAGGAACATTTCTCCGTTCACATAAGTTAGTTCTTGATTTACATCAGGACACAGCGAACTACTATAGTAACTGCAAGCAAGCTATTTATTACATGCATGACGAGATGGTCGTCATGGACCTTGTACGTACCTCTCAATACCTTTTGCTGCACGTCGCAAATTATATTTCCACATCTCTATTGTTAATTATTGGAATGAAATTCAAGTGAGGGGAATTTTTTCTCTTCATTAAGTAGAAACTAGCACTTTTGCTGCTAACTACGACAGAGTTACATCATCAGGATCACTGCCTCACTAGGACTGATAATATAGTAATAATAATAATAATAGCGGTTTCAGCGTTTAGTAGGCCGTAGGCCTGTCGCCGGTTCTTAACATCGCAGAACATTCACAGTATTTTGCGGTCTCAAACTCGCAACTCACTGCTACAATTCTGCTGTGCTTAACCGCCCGGCCTCCTTGCCGATTCTGACCAGAAACTGGCGCACAGAGCTGGGATCGAACCCGCTCCTCTCTGCTCCAATCCTGCTACTCTGAACTTTAACCACTGGGCCACCCCAGATAGGCCACCCTGATATACAAGATAATTTCGTTAGTTAGAAATACAAACCAAGTGGAGCGGTAGTTATCTTCACCGAGTTGGTAATGTTCATAGCAATCCATTCTACCACTAAGCTCACATATCCTGCACCGCTACTCTTTCCATTTCACACACAATAACCTCCAACGGCGCCTGTCTTTCTCTATCCGACGCGTCACATCCTATCAACGTGTCTCACAGTCTCCCTTCGCAACTGTACATATATATGAGAACACATCCCCCCTCCTTCTGTTTCTACCGTTTCAACATAGTATGAGCTAGTAACTGATGCCTTTACTCACAGAACATTTGCTCCACCGTCTTAGTGACCTCATATGTGTAATATTACTCTGCTTTCTCTTTAAATTGAGTTTATGTAAGGGTATAATTTCATATTATTAATTCGCCATTATCTTTAAACCCTAGCTATCCACATTTTTCTTGATCAATTTTTCCCTTCTTCGGCGTATTGTTCATGGGTAATATTAACCACCTACCATGTACTTGGCACACAATGTCCACTTTGTCTCCTGCAGTTATCATGGCGGTTCCCTCTGTCTCACTTTTATCAACAACTTGAACACACAGTAAAACACTACTATACGAACCTCCTTCCTTTCGACCGAACCGCCCTGCGAACCGTTAGATCAGAAAAAATGTTTTATGCAATACCACCGTTAGATCAATACCATTGCTCTCTACAATGTTCTCACTGGTGTTTGGGTTTACGACCCAAACACCTCTAAAAATTATTGTATCAGCATAGTGTTGATATGGGTCGCGTGCCGAAGACCACCACTGCCCCGGACGTAATGGACCATCATGATTTCTGCCTTCTGGAACGTAACCTTCATACTTCAAGGACAATCATATATTGGCCGTGCGTCGAACCAGCCCTCGGTAAAACGGCCACTCGTCGAAGGACGATAAATTTGGAACAGAACTATGCTATCTGGAACCTAACCTCATGCGGTTAACGTGAAATTACGTAATTTAACGATGCTCGGAAGTCATATTCGATGCGCCGCCTGGTGGTGCACGGCAGGTTTTATGCAAGGCCGGGAGAGGACATAGCCGAGTGGTTCACGACTGATTGGTGGATGTCCGGAGAGATCCAAGGCGTTCAATTCAGGGCTTATTGGTGCATAAAATTGGTGGTGCACGGCTGCGCTTCCATTGATATCTATCGATGATAAATTGGACATCGTGTAGAAACATGCGGTCAGACTCGGAATTGACTTGGCCGACAAGTACGGCCTAAATACGAGTAGAATTGCGATTTCCACCATCTTGGGTCAGAAAGATGTTTGATAGGCATCTCGAAATAAATAATTTTCACCTTATTATCGGTACAATTTGACGGAACTTTAAAGGTGGCCCGACACGGATCGCAGTATTTTCCATTGATTGTAATAGGAAAAATAGGTTCGCTCTACGAACGAACCACCATACGAACCGAGTTCCTCCTCATATCAAGTTCGTCAGGTGGCGTTCTATAGTATTTCCTTTCACCATTTTTACACCATAGTATCATGTTGGATGAATTTCCTTGGACTTTAAGGCTGAGCTTTATCTACCTATATAAGGCTGAGCTTTATCTACCTATCTATGTAATAATAATGTTCCTCCATCCCTAAGCCCCGCAGCAGCAGTCCATCTGGCAGCCGGGCTCCGTACGCGTCACTATTTTATCCCTCAACTCGCCTGTCCATAGTATCACTACATATAGCCACTTGTATTCCTTTCAGAGTACCACAGCTTTCAGGTTTTCCCACGTTAATTCAGGTACCTACTTCCTATTTGCCATTCTTACAGCATATCCAAGGCTTTGGCGTGACAGAGTGAATAAAAAAAAAGGATCTGTGGCCATAAACAATTAGATAAGATAGGCTATATGCACTGGAGGCCCAACTAAATTAATGGTAAAATAAAGTTCAACTTTACCGTACTCTCAGCCCCCAAAAGTGTTCCTTTTGACCTAAAATAAAGCGACAATAATTTGAATGAGATATTTAGATATTTACTGGTTGCGCAAAAATTTTATTTTTAGGTTTATAATGCCAAGTTGATATTATAATGACGATATTTGATTTTTATGTCGAATGATGCCTAACTGTAAATTTTTACTAATATACAGGAAATTAACAGTTGAATTACATATTCTTTGCTGACAATGCTTTGTTAAAGTTTATTCTCTGCATGACTATTGGTTGGACCAGAAACTATACCGCTTTGTCGTGCAGTCCAGACCTCCAAAAGACCGTAAGCGAGGTTCCAATGCTTTGCTTATATCTCGCTAATAATTTGTATTGCACGAACAAATAAAACAATAGTAGCGAATTCCTTGTTTCATGTAAGAGTACAGCATAGATCACCAAACAGTTCTTCTGATAACGATAAAGTACTAAACAGTCTTTTACCGAGCATGACTTTCCGTAGGTCACACACGTTGATCGTTGGTGATTTTAATCATCCAGAGCTAGACTGGATAGATGGATCCTCTCCAAGGGAAGAGAATCACCCAGCATCATTGTTCATGGAGTCAGTAGGAGAGTCCTTCCTAGTCCAGCACGTTACCAAACCAACCCATTATAGAAGTAAACAGACTCCCAATATTCTAGACCTGGTGTTTACTAGTGATGAATCAATGTTAGATGAGCTCCGTCACGAGGCTCCGTTGGGCAAAAACCATCACCAATCATTGTTTTTCAGACTTAAGGAGAGCATGTAAGTCCAAAATCGACAGTTTTGGCTTTTCCGGTTTCTAGTCTCATCTTCAAGCTGACATTCTGAGCTATCCAACGGTAACATTACCATCTCTGTACGTTGATTTATGCTTTCACTAGAGATTCCGCAAGGGAGGGAGGTGGGGGGGTCTTTAAGAAATAAGACTGGAGGAAATTCGCTGCCGAACATATAAATAGAGTCTCTCCTCGGACTGAAGCTCAGTCACTCTCCTGTCGTTGAACGGGGAGGTGTACATGTAGTCGCTCCCACCATCCTTGAGTGGAATCGAGCTCCAGTAACGTTTAGTTTCGTAACACAATTGTGAACTCGAATCCATTTTTAAAAATTATGAGAATGAAAGGACCGAATTTCTGTCCTCAAGCAGAGCCATTCCCGTGTACGACAACTCCGACCGCTTGAACTTGTGTCTATGTTACCCATGTGGATGAGACTATAAGTCATTTGCGTGTGCGAGTGCCTGAGAACATGTGCATATTTATCGCTGGTGCATGTACAGCTTCAGCACTGGTGCACCTCCTGCATCCTCATCGCTAGTTTCTCTCAGTTTCTTTGTTCTTAAAGTTTTTTTTTTATCTCATTGTCTGTGAGTTCGTTGCCCGCCATCGAAAGAACTGCATGAAATGAGACGCTTCAGCGGAGCGGGAAGCTCGAGTACACCATCCACCTCCGTTGCTCGTTGGACACTGATATCGTGAGTCCGATAGGGGCGTAGCTCGCTGCCGGCACGCGAGTACGCTTACTCGGTAGCAAATGTTTATACGTGATTTGCTAAATGATCTACCTTATCATTATAGATCAAAATAGTTAAAATGTTATTGATCCAACACCACGAATAGACATCAGTTGAAGAGTATCTCGATAGACAAGGCTGTGAGATTCGTGGTTACTTTTTTACGGTGGGTATTAGAAAATAAAGGGCATTTTCCAGCTCACCCTACGCGATTAGGGTTAATGGGTCCGTATCAGACTGGGCTTCAGTGCGCAGCGGCGTGCCACAAGGAAGCGTTCTCGGGCCTATTCTATTCGTATGAGAAGACACGGTTGCAACGACAGAGTGATGATGTCGAGGTTGACAATGGAAAAGGATTTAGGAGTTAATATCGACAATGAGTTGAAATTTTCTAAGCATATTGAAGGTCAAGGTAATAAAGCCAATAAACGACTTGGACTGATCAGACGCTCTTTCGAGTTCCTAGATGCAGAAGCGATGAAGCAGTTGTTTGTTGCTGTCGTGCGCCCGAACCTAGAGTTTGGAAACGTCGTTTGGTCACCGAAATTTGAAAAGGACAAAAATTTAGTAGAGAGTGTTTAAAGACGCGCAACAAGGATAGTTCCGGGCTTGAAAGGCAAGTCCACAGGCAATAAGTCCAGCAGCTATCTCAATCAATCGTCAGCTATGGAAAGATCGGGTTCCAAAGGCCGGATCCCTTGTGAATCAAGTCACGAAAAGTTCAAGAATCGGCAACAGGCCATGGGCCTATTTCTTCAACGCCGACACTTCTATTCTATTCTATTCTATAATGCAGAACTCTATTCCATTTCCTAGTGCCCTTAAACACACTAGTGGCACTTGGCTGCTAGAGGCACATCCGAAAGTATAACAAGGTTCAAGCTACCATCAAATCGGTAGGTTCTGATCAGATTTTTTTACCTACACCCACTAGACAAGAGAAATATTCAAGAAAGTGCTGCCACTACTGCTCAAGAAGTAATGAATAATTGGGCGAAAGGAATAATTCCCACTAGACAACTGTATCATATCATCAAAAAGATAAAAGAGCAGCACAAGCAAAGGCAGGGTCTAAAAAAGGCAGCCAGTAGACGAACGAAAACTCAATAGCTGAAAGAGAATAAATTAATTTAGCTCAAAACTTCATGGCCTCTTCGATGTTGCGCATGCTGATGCATTAAATTCAATCAAGATTCCAGACGACCGAAATTTCTTGCTTGCCCAAAGCGAAAGAAGAAGGCTTGGAAATTTGGGTGGATTGATTTGATATGGTGCTTCATGGCATTGAAAAAATACGACATGGTAGAGACCAAAAAGCAGAAAAAGGTAGAAAATATGGAGATGAGCGGTAGCAGTAGCAGAGCGGAAGTCTGAAGCAGCCTCCCGGATTGAAAACTCTCCTGCACCTAGAGTTGAATCCAAACAGTGTTAATGCTATTCGTACCTACTGTATGTGGTTTAGGATCGAGAAGTCCCGTCAGTCACGAAAGGGTTAAGCCGCTCCTGGTGTATTATTTTTGATCGGCAGGACTTGCCGATCGAACTTGCAGCTAATAAAGTTAAGCACTAATTGCAGGATGTTGTAGGTACAAGAACAGTTTGGAAATCGCTTGAAGTAACAGGAGCACTACTGGGAGGCGGCGGTTACCGGATATTATGAAAAGCGTCCAAGACGCATCGATAGGTGAACATTTTCTGCGCACTCTGAAAAAGGATACAAAGATGGTAAAGACAGGTTCAAATCTAGCCACTCGAACTGGCCATAGATCAATCTTGTAGCACACGACACGTCTTCTGTCGATAGCTTGTAAAGTTAACATAGTGAAGGAAAAATAAAGCTGCGGGAAATAAAATGGATCCTGTTAACTCAAAAAACCACAGTTGAATCTTCAACTATACTGAAGGTAGCCAGCAGCTAAAGGCTGATGAGTGTGCTACACTTAGTGTAGTTGGCAGAAATTCTTCACTTATACAGGTTTGATTGAAAACCAGAAAGACCTCCGCCTCTGTACTTCAGAATTGCCTTTTCAGAACCCAGATAACAAAATATACCAGCAAATTAACGGTGTAGCAATGGGCAATCCTCGTGTTCCAACATGTGCCGAATTCTACCTGTGCGAACTCGAAAACCGTGTATTGTTGGATGCACTGATTAAACCCGACCTTAATTTACTGTCGATATGTCGACATCGTCATCGTTCGAGACGAAGTATCATGCGGTGCCCCGACGATACGAGACTGTCGATAGCGGAGGCTCTCATCATCAAGGACGAGTCTCCTGCTATCAATTTGCAAACCGCCAGATTCTTCAGGACGTTGAAATTATTCTCGGATTAATTTAATTTTCGATTTTAAACCGTATCTACGATACTTTCTGTATCAACTTATGTCATGTCCAAATTTAAATTTTAAGCGTTGTAATAACTCTTCACTTGCTTGATAATGAATTTGATATATTCGAAACGTCGCATTCCAGTAAAGTGTCATTTAGTAATCTGCTTTTTGATCTCCAAGCACCTGCAAGAAATTTCGTTCGGCATATAAAAAAAACAATAAGAAAATTGTTAATAAAAAGTACGCATTGGTCTTCAATCAAACCTATACCTATGTTATTGTGTAGTGTTAATTCGCGCCTTCTTGATTCTGAATTTATGCATTTCATTATATTTAGTGGAAGGCAACCCTTGCCTGAAAGGCTTCTGACGATGGCACCTAGACTACGTCCAAAGGAAGCTGGTTTCATTCGGATATGGTTCAGAGGAAATTCTTCATCAGGCGGTATTGAGTTTTGCTGAAGGGGATGACATACATTTGAGCGTGGGACTTCCTGACATTCTGCATTGAGCAGCTGACGGTGGGGTGGTGACTGGTGTTCATGCTGGCTAGCAACGTTGGTCATCCTAGGTCGTGTAGCATGTTATCTACACTGGAAGCCCGGCAAAAACGATGCGATACCAACTGGGCTGCTCTACTTTGCACTCTTTCGAGGGTGGCAAAACCGTCTGCGGTATTACTGAGGCTCCCACACGCAAATGACTTACTCCGGTGTGGGGCAGACTAATGTTTAATAGGCAGCTGCTTTGATGAATTTGCAGGTGATCCTAACGTTTCGTCGGATGAAGCCCAGGGTACAGTTTACCTTGTTGGCGATGTAAGAAATTTGTGGGGCTCACTTCTGCTTCTTTTTTAGTGTGACTCCTTGGTATTGCACTTAGAACCTCTCCATCAGTCTGCAACTATGAAGCATGTATCCACGCTCCTGAGTCGTACTACGGCGGTTCAAATGGATCGTGGAGCATCCATAAGAGTGGAAGGACATCTTCCATTGCTGTTCCCTCGCTGCAAGGTCATCCAAGTATTCTTGTATGAGATCTGAGTCTCACAGGAGTTGCTCCTTCGTATACCATGTTTTTCTTTAAAGAGAATTTTGTGGTTCTCACTGTAGGCATTCATCTCACTGACGAGTATATCCTTCAAGATCTTACAAGGGATACTGGTCAGCGTTCTAAGGGATACTGGCCAGCGTTCTAAGGGATACTGGTCGTTCTGTTGTCCTCAGCCCCGTTAACTTTCTTACACACGGGGCACACGTTCGCAGCCTTCCAGTCCGCAGACACAACTCCAGCATCAAGGGATATCTGGTACAGAAGGGGGAGCGACGGGGCTAATTCTGCCGCCAACCCCTTTAATACACGAAGGCTGATCCCGTCCGGACCAACAGGTCCGGACGGGATATTACGAAGCAGTCTCAACTCAAGCGATCGAAACGTGTACCTGCTCCATGAGCCGTCCAGCGGTGTCACCGGGCACCTCGTCTTGAACTCCTCTTCTGAAGAATTCTCACGGCTAGTGAATGCGGACTGAAACTGCCGGTTTAGAATTTCTGCTCTGTCTTTGTCGTGCGTGACAAGCTTTCCTGCTTCTTTGAGGGAAGATATGCAACGATATGTATTCGATCTGGATTAACCACAAAACCAAAAAGCATTGGTTTCTGCTCAGCCTGCTCCTCCGTGATGTTACTTTCAACATACCTCCAATACTGGCTCCCCAACCTCTGCAGCACTTGTCTCTTTAGTGTCTTGAATGCTTCGTACTCGTAGTGATCCTGTCTTTCAGTATTCTTCGTCTTCTAAAACAAATGAACAATGTGATGCTTTTCTTAGTCTTTCAACTGTCAATAACAACAAATAAAACCACAAAAGCATAGATGTCGATTTGACCACTATGCCAATCGTAATTTGGCTGTTAAATTGATAAATATTGATCATAGAAAATTGTAAAAATGTGTTCTTAAGCACGTTATAGAATAGAATAGAAGTGTCGCCACTGAAGAAATAGGCCCCTGGCCTGTTGCCGATTCATGTACTTTTCGTGACTTGATTCCATAAAGAATCCGGCCTTTTGAACCCGATCTTTCCATAACTGACGAATTGATTGAGATAGCTGCTGAACTTATTGCAAGGCTCGTAAGGCGCTAGGCATTTCAAGATTGAACATATGCTCCTGCAAAGCTTCGTCTAGTCTGTTCTTGAAGGCGTTCATACTCGGAGCGTCAACGATGCTGTCAGGGTGGCTGTTCCACATATCGGTGACTCGAGGCGAGAAGAAATGTCGCATGAATGTGTTAAAACGCAGTTTTTTTAGTTTATGGCCGTGGCCTCTGGTGATGGTTCTTGTTCCAAATTCTAGTAATCCTTCTGGGACCTTGTATAAACAGTGGGTATACCTGTATACTTCAAATTCAATGAGGTCACCACGCAGACGTCGATAACAGAGGATTGGAAGATTCATAATCTTTAATCGTTCTTCATAAGGCTTGCCTTTTAAGCCCGGAATTATCCTTGTTGTTGCACGTCTTTGAACCCCCACGACTAAATTTGTGTCCTTTTCTAGTTTCTGGTGACCACACAGCGTTTCCAAACTCTAGGTTTGGACGCACGACTACGACAAACGACAGCTTCATCGCTCTGAAATAATAATCCTGCGTTAAAAACAATATGACTGTTAGGTCTCCAAATAATGACGAATTAAATTGATAATAGGAATATCAACAGTAAATTTATAATAATGACGCGTAAACAATTTCAAAACGGAAGCGGACGCGTTTCCAAAATTATGTAACACGTTCAATTACTTTTGTCAGTCGTCATTAGTGACAAGTGTCCTTAGTCAGTAAGTCAGGCTTAGTGCACACTGCAGATTCATGACAACTGACAAAGTGACAATACATTACAGTCATACAGTGATTAAGTAGACAAACACGCGACATTTTCAGCTTAAATTACGTAAGTTGCTACTTTTGATTTCAGGGAAGGAAGAAAGAATTAATAATAACGTAGATAATTTTTGTATACCGACTAACGTAAAGCTAAAGTGTAAACCGTTTGCGTCTACGGAGCCTGAAGTACTGCTGCTGCATAAGGCTAAGCATTCTACTGCTTGATTACGTCATCACGCGAGCAGAAGAGATGGAATTAGGCTACAATACAAGATGTCCAGGTAATTATCAGAATTGTATATATTTTAAGGTGTAAATTTCAAGTTGCATGCTATGATGCTAATACATTTGTGTTCACTTTTTATTCAAAAAATTGTAAACATCACTTATGTTCTCTTGTAATCATGAGAGTTATGACTTCAGAGGGTAGGCTAGCCTGGCTAGGCTAGCTAGCCTAAGCTAGGTAGGTACCTACCTAATCTTTGGAATCAAGCAGGCAGGCCAGTGTTTGTTAATTGCATTGAGTATATATAACTTTATTGTAGCAGAGCCACACTCAGGATGATGTATGTTTTCGGTGAATTTTCCTGCGCATTTTCACTTTTTTAAGCTATTGCTGTGCACAGTTGTCGCAATGTAATGAAAATTGATTCTCTTTGCGCACGTGTTCGCGCAATCCTGGCCATCAATTCTACGTCGCGCTGCCGCGCAGGAGCAGTTTGTAGAGGAACAGGTGTAATACTCACATTACTCAGTAGTCAGTAGTCAGTACAGTATGCCTTTAATTATCTTTCAATAATATATGATTTTTCTTGATATGGAAATTTGGTGAATGAGAAATCTAGAACTTTATTTTAGAAGAAATTTTCTCCTAAGTCATATGGCAACACTGAACACCGTCTGTTAACATTTTGTATGTATAATAGCCACACTTTACGATTACCGTACATTCCGTATCCGACAAGGCGGACAAGCGGAAGAGTCAGAAGTAACCCGGACATGTCTTACATTTTATTATTGTCAGTTCGACTCGCGTAGTCAATATACTCGCGAGTTGCGTATATTGTCGACTAAAATAGTAGAACTATTTTAGCTTTCTAAAGTACGGCGCACGGCGCATTTTTTTACCAGCATAGTACGGCGCACCGCGCAGGTCGTTAAAATGACAAAATAAATTCCCGCGCACCTGGCACATCTTCCTGACCATGGTAGCAGAGTGAGCAGACAAGTAATCTTTGATAACATTCTCAACTAGGCCTACCTTAAATTCAAATATTCAATGACACATGATATAATAACATAATGGTTTTTCAGCATTTATTAGGCTCATAGGACATAGGCTGTAGAGACTAGAATGTAGCCCATAGCCCAGGGTGCAGAGGGTGGAGCGTGGATGCAGCGTTGCCAATATATGGGTTTTTAAGCCCAAAGCGTCACCAACTATTTTAAAGATGTGTCGCCTGGTAGTTTTTACTGAAAAGCCATTTACGCTGAGTAATGAAAAACTATTTACAAGCCACAAACTTATTTACAAGGTTCAATGTTGCATGCATGTGTTACCCCAAATAACTAATTTTATCCTAAAAACAGTCTGATTGTATAGCAAGTGTCAACTGAACAAGTAATAAAGCAGTCTGACCGCTCTAATGCGACCGAAACTACGCAATCTAAAAAATGTTGTTTACATTTTTTGCGGGAACTCATCGCAACTGATTTCCGGACAAGCTTCACTGCATCGTAATCCATCCAACGTACCGGAAACCTTACTTTTTTTCTAAATAGTTGGCTGAAGACTGAGAAATATATTAAATGCAAGAATTTCAATCTAAATGTGTCGGCAAGATCTTCTGAAGGCGAAAATTTTGCCGATAATGCATCGCCGTAGGTCTTTAAATCTTCGTTCACTCTGCACAGTGGCCGTCAAATGGGGTAATAATGGACAGGCGGGCTAAATCAGGACAGCCGTCTGTCACGGTGGTCGGTGTAGAAATGTTAATGCAGCAAAACTAATAAAAATATTGCAAACTAAAAATAGTGGTGTAAACTTCAATCTTTTTCCTATCTATGTACTATAGTAGCATAAACTATAAAGGAAGTTGAGAAATCAAATATTTATTAGCTCTAAAAAACCCCTGAAAAAATAATAAAAAGTGATATTTTGAAAAAGTTTTCTGCTAAGCTTTGTGCCAGGCTTGGAATATATCTACTTGGAAATTGGCAGAGCTGGGCAGTGCTACTTTGAAATGTAGCGCCACTACCGCTACATGCTCTAAATGTAGCGGGCGCTACCGCTACCGCTACATCCACTAGATTGTAACGGGCGAGCTACAATATCAAGACATTTTGGGCATATTCTTCTGTTTTCAATGAATTTTACTTTGTTTGGCTCCCCTGAACAATTTAAAAATCCAAAAAAGCCATCTTAAAAAAATTATAACTCTAACAGTTTTCAAGCTACGGCAATGAGAGACATACCATTCGATTTGTAAAAACAATACCTAGCGACTTTAAAGGCTTTTTTTTAGTATGTGCATGGTTTGACTTATATATGGGAGGGGGAGGGGTTGGGGCTGCTAAAAATGTGAAAAAATGGGAAGAACGCGAATACAAAAAACGATGAAAATGAAAAATCAGGGCTCCACAGTCGCTAAATATTGTTATTACAAATCGAATGATATGTGTCTCGCGAGACATTGTAGAATGTGATTTGCAAAAGTTATAAACTTAGAGTACCCCTTATTTGCCGTTTTCCATTAATTCCACGTTTTCTTTCATTTTTTTAAATTTACATGAACAAAAAGGTCTTAGATTTCTGTTTTACATATGTGTACAAAGTTTCAAAACGATCCGTCTGTAAACAAAAAAGTTTTGTTAGAGGGTAGCCGGTCCCCTTAAGTAAAATCTAAAGGCTTTGTCTATAAATGTAGCAGTAGCGCTGTAGCGGCAAAACCTCGTATCGCTACTTAAATATGTAGCGGGGGCTACCGCTACATTGCCTTAAATGTAGAGCCGCTACCGCTACTGAAAATGTAGCGGCCGCTACATGTAGTGTGCTACTGCCCACCTCTGGAAATTGGTGGTAAGCCACAACTGGATTTTTTGAGCCGTGGTCTTATGGATTTGCCAGCCATGCTTCCTTTTCCTTGAGCCATGAATCTCGGAAATAAAATCTTTTATCTTGGCCATGAACCAGTGTGTAGAATTCACAAGCTGCATCGCCAAGATATGGATTTTTAGCCCAAAATGTTGCCAGCCATTTTTAAGATGCATTGCCAGGTAATTTTTAATAAGAAAATGCTGCTAACAACTTTGATAGTATATCCCTTACTCTCCGCGCACTGCAACACTTGCTGATACTCACATTGCAAATGATTTCCTGACAAGCTTCACTGCATCCTGATACCTTACTGTATCAGGATGCTGACAAGCTTTACTGTGAGTGTGTGCTTGCAGTCTTTTAGATTTTCAACTATTTTCTAAATAGTTGGCCAAAGACTGGCGAATATCTAAAATGCAAAAATTTCAATCCAAATGTGTTGGCAAGATCCTCTGAAGGGGTAAATTTTGCTACTGACACATAGCCAAAGATCTTGCAATATTCAACCACTTACTGCACCCTGGGCCATGAAGAGCCTTTTTTGAGCTGCCCACTTATTTACAATGTCCTGTGCTGTGCTGTGCACTGCACTTGTTACCCCAAATCTCTAATTTTACCCGAGAAACGGCAAAAGTAATATTTGTCTTTACTTTAGTGGCAACTGAACATGTGATAATGCAGTCTGACTGCTCTGACATGACCGCAACCATGCAAACTTCAACAAAACGTTTTGGCTTGACTTGTTACCATTACGTTCTGCAGGATTTTTTGGCAGGAGCATTGAACTACTGCTGATTGCGGAAATTGAAAATTTTATGAAATGACATGTTTGAAAAGTGCAAACTGCGATTTTTTAAATGAAACAAAAATACATGACGTTAGAGCCACGAGATTTCATACCTACTGAAATTAAATGATATTAGAGCCGCAATATTTCAGAAAAAAGTAGGACTTATCCCGACCTGCTCTGAACTAGTCTGTAGTAAAAAAAAAAAACATTTGTAGTAGGTATTAAAAATTTTTGCTTGCAAAAAAAGCTGCAGCAAATGTTGGCTTTAAAACATCACTGACGGAATTTTTATATCTCAAACCAAAACAAAATGGCTGCCACTTCTGCACAACAGGGTAATAAGGGACACTCCCCTCAGTCCACTGGGGTAATATGGGATACCTCTAAAATGCATTTACAGTAGAATCTTTGTTAGCAAATGCACCTGTTAAAAAAATTGATTAACAACAAAGAATTTTGATTGCATTTACCTTGCTCAGCAAAAAAATTTCACTTGATGAAAAATTTATGCATCATTGGTCATCACAAAATTGTGCACAGGATGTCATAGATAAAATTGTGCACCATGCAACATAGAATGAGAAGTAATTAGCCTAAACTATGATTTATTTTTCCAAAAAATAGGATGTTTGTCACTAAAATATTCCTTTCTCTTTCAGGTATATATATGCTTTTTACAATTTTTTTGTTACATTGAATTCACTTGACCGAATTAGAATGGTGTGAAATTACGAGCCCAGTCCTGTAAGCTTACAGNAAGGTAAAATGAGTACAAATCACAGAAAATGTCATTTATTCTACATCTACACAATCCACAAAGGAAGAGGAGGACTCCAGAGTACTGTTAGTAATGTTCGAGTGGTAGGTACACTGCATGTTTCAATCATTTTAAAATAATGTTTTATTTCAATTGTCCGAATTACCCTGTTCCAATTGGTAATTCCCATATTTTTAGGGCTATTGAATGGCATTTCTGAAAAAAATTGGAGATGCCACAAAGCAAAGCAGGTGCATTTTGGTCTCATTCGCAACCATGGGTGGCTTCTGAGTTCTGCTTGACTTCTCTGAATGTAATTGTTGTAATGTAAGAAAGACATCTGTAAGGTGACTAAGGCATGGCATGGAATTGGTGTGGACCGTGGAAAATATCTACTTTTCAAAACATGTCTGCCACTTTCCTTCCATTATCAGAACTGTGGGATTCCCACTAGATGAATGACCTCCTATGGTAGCTGTTGCTAAAATAAAAAGTGCTCAACTGGGTGGATTGGGTTTCCAAATGTATTGAAAGCTTCTCACTTCGGAGCTGAGGGATTTTAGTAATAGGTAGAAAAAATTACAATCCTTACTAAGGGCTCCTGCCAAACTGGAAAATCTGCAGAATCCATTGATTGAGCTTCTTAGTATTGTTTTTCACTTTGATAAAAAGCTATCTGAAGAATTTTATCTACCACTTTCTAAAGTTTACAATTGAGTAAAATCAAAATAATATTTATTTCATTTGTGGCATTAAAATGAATTATTTCCATTGTCCTGACTCCCAAGACCAAAAAAAAAAACATTTATGATCTATGTGCTAATTTTTTTGGCCCAAAATTTACACAACTTGTGCCATCAATATTACCATCAAACAGGGTTATAAGGGACGGTTTTGAGCATTTTTCATTGATAACTTCTTACCATGAAACATTTCATAAACTAGTTTGGGTTCATTTTAAGGCTCTGCAAGGGCTATTGCATGGCATCTTTAAAAAAATTCCATATGCTATTCGTAAGGTGCCACATGCAAAATAAAAGCATCCTGAATTACCCCTGGGAACGGGGCAATCCGGGACACTTGAAATAAAACTCAACTTTAAAACGTTTGAAGCATGCAGAGTGTACTCATCTACGTTATTACTAACAGTAATCTGTAATCATTCTTTTCCTTTGTAAATGTATAATAAATGACATTTTCTGTGATTTTTACTTGTTTTTCCTTAATTGATACCTATATTACCATATCCATACATTACCGTATTATTGATGTGATATTACTGTATCCATGAACATGCCATTGAGCATTTACAACAACCTTGTCCACTGCAAGCTTCATATCAGCAGCCGTATAGCACTTTTATGTATCTGTATGCTTACAGGATGGATTGTAATTTCACTCCATTTTAATTGGGTCAAGTGAATTCCCCATTACAATAAGAAGATAGTAAAAACATACCTGAAACAGAAAGGAATATTCTAGTGACAATCATCATATTTTTTAGAGAAATAAATCTTAGTTTAGGTTAATTACTTTTCATTTTATGTTGCCCAGTGCACAATTCTATCTATGACATTCTCTGCACAATATTGTGATGACCAATGATGCACTAATTTTTTAATGGAATTTTTTTTTAACTGAGTGAGGTAAATATAATCAAAATTTTTTGTTGTTTAATGATTTTTTCATTAACAAGGAGCCTTTGCTAATTGAGGTTCTACTGTAAATGTGTTTTTATGGGTGTTCCTTACTTAGGTTCATTAGAATCAGTTTAATGTGTTACACCTGCTAAAGGCACATTTCTTTGAAAAAGTTTATTTATTATGCAAATTATTCTGTGAGCTGACAAAACAAATGTTTGTGGAAGGTATTTATTTTATGAAAAGTCCTGTTTTCAATGTAAAGAATTTGATTGATTACTAATTGCAAGGTGTCAATTATGATTGCACTGCCATTAGCTTTGCTCTTGTCATCACAACATGCATTTTCTATGAAGGCTTGCTATTAAAATCTTATTAATAAATTGCCAAGTGTTGCTCATTTTCTTTATTTTACAGCTGTGAAACGTCTTCTGCGAGAGGCTCAAGAGTTGCACAAACCAACTGAAGAGTATTTTGCCCAACCACTGGAAGACAATCTGTTTGAGTGGCATTTTACCCTAAGAGGTCCAGTCAACACAGAATTTGAGGAAGGCATTTACCATGGACGCATTATCCTCCCCAGCGAGTACCCTATGAAACCACCAGATATTATTTTCATAACTGTAAGATACACTCTAATTTCTAGGTTATCATATTCGTAGTGCCACATCAGTTCATTGTTTAGTCAGTTACATGACAGTTTGAATCCTACAAAATTTTCATTGGGGGCAATTTTTTTATTCCATGTCCAAAAAAAGTAAATGACTTTCTTTTTGATATTATAAATCCTTCTTCAATGAATATTGCAGATTTTGCTATGCTATACAGCCTGGCTATGTATACCAATTTCATGGGGCCTTTGTTCTGCTTCATTATGATTTTTTTGCTTACTTAGCTGTTGTTCACTTGAATGTCATGTCACCTCTAATCATCTAATGTGACCCTTTCAAATTTTTGTAAACCCTGGATTTGTCAACAAATTTCTCTTGTTTTTACTGTATTTCTTTTAATAATTACTGCGCATGACCCCTTGAATTTAGTGGTATTAATTTTTTTCATTTCAGTTAAATTTATAATTTTATATGTTAACTTCTTTGCTTGTCGTTTTTAAGAATTCCATTAGATATTTCTGGCTTTAGGTGATCTCAATTAGAAATTTGGTTGTCATAAATAGATTTTGTGATGAACTTCTATCATTGTGAAATTGCTTGATCTTTGTTTAGATAACTAATTATATTTCTGCTCTAGCATTAATTTTTATTGCAGCAAAATGGTCGCTTTGAAACCAACAAGAAGATCTGCCTGTCCATAAGCGGATATCATCCAGAATCATGGCGGCCATCTTGGAGTATCCGCACAGCTCTTCTGGCCATCATTGGTTACATGCCCAGCAGTGGTCTGGGCACAATAGCTGGCCTGCAGTACTCGCCTGCTGAGCGAAGAATCTTGGCCAAGAAGTCAGTCAAGCTCTTTAATACTTAATGTATCATTGTGACATGTTGAGAGAATAATGCACCTCTGAATACATTCCCTTCTTTAGTTCAAAATTTATGTTCATTCTTGACATTAAAACTTGTTGAATTATTTGTTCACATGTAGGATCATATCATGCTAGGTGTTGAATGTGGTATCATTAACATCTGTTTAGTCCATGATAATCATATTCGTTTTTTTCATCATATGCGATTGTAGTGAAGTTTAATGAATTTATATTGACTTGTCAATTGTGAGGTGTGATGCCATATGAAACAAAATCTTTGAAGCAGTGTAGGACTGAATAACTGTTATTTTTTCTGTACTTTCTTGGAAATTTTTAACTAATCAAATGTTTGCTCATGGAGTTGATGTTTGCAGTTAGGTGTATTGTATTGTCTATGCTTTTCCTGTAGTTTTATCCGGATTTCATGACAATACTTTGGCTACAGTTGCTGAAATTTGATATGCTTGGCTTATGTAGCTAAATATTCTCAGGTCATGGAGCCAAGACTGTGAAGTGTGCGGCCAGATATCGACTGTGCTTCTGCCTCGCACGTCCCTCAACGCCCAGCAGATCAGCCAGGAAGCACAACAGATCTCCCGTGAGATGACCGTCACTGAGAAGGTTAGCGCTAAATAAAAACTTAAATGTTGAGAGAAACTGGTATTACTTGTGATTAAAATCTCTATCTACATCACAATGTTTTGGGAGGATATATGAGGCGAGCCTAATTGTAGTTTAGAATAACTAACGAGCTTATTTGTAGTTAAAATTATAGTTATTGATAAAAACTTATTATTTTGATTTGCATACCGTTTTTAACTAATAAATTGTGCATGTTTTGAATTAAAAAAAAAAACAATTATTACATTCCAGCCTCTCGCATCTTCTGCTGATAGTGAAGTTCAAAGAACTCAGGAAGAGTGTCAGCCGGTCCAAGATTCAGCTGACACCAATGGCAAGCCAGTGTCAGAGTCTTCGTCAACGTCTGCTGCAAGCATTAGTCCCGTGACTTCAAATGCTGAGCCGACAACAACAGACGCTTTTACATTTCCTTCACCTGAGGCTGCTACTAAAGCTGTCTTCTTAGAAACTGCAAAAGAGACTGTTATTAATGATTGCGTGACCACGCCACCCGATTCTACATTGACGGTTCCTAATAGCTGTGCATCCTCTACTGATTCCGTTTCTAATGTTTCTAGTAATCATATTACAAGTTCACCTGAATCTTCGTTCAACAGTCCTAGCCTTCTAAACCAGAGATGCAACGCCAGTGCAAGAGTCTCGTCTGAAGAGAATAGCGTCAGTGGTGCAGGCGTTGTGCCTCCATCAACGGTCAGGCTGCCGAGGCCCAGCCAGCCGCCCCCACCCGTCGCGTCTGAGGCGCTCATCAACAGGACCGTGAGCTGCCTTCTGGTGCTGTGCATCGCGCTACTCACTGCCCTCGTCATGAGAAGAGTCCTCATTGCCACCTCTACTGCACACGAAAATGACGAACTTTTTGTGTTTGATGTAGATCACGAAGAATTCTATCCTAACACTTGAATCTGCAAACGGTAGATATGTATTGCTTTCATATTGTACCACCAAAGCACGTGTTTTCTAGAGCAGACGGTTAGGTCTTAATTTTTCTAAGCAATAAAGTGCTCGAAATGAAATTCCACGTCATATTTTCAGAAAAATTACGAAATACACGTACATAATAATTAATTTCCATTATTGTATCTTATTTTGTCATTCTAAGTACGTCCATGTTCTTCTGCAGGCATTTAAAATGATGTGGCCAGTCCCGCTCTCGGATGGGTATTGCTTGTTTACTTTTTATTTAATGTTTGCGTGTTTGGTTATGGCAGTGATACTAAGCAATAGTTATCTAGGCTAGGTAACGGCATTTAATTATGATATGATGCACTGATCAGCTGATCCACAAGGCAAACAGTAATTCTTGCACCAAATTTTCAAATTGTCCTTTTGACTGCTGTTTTAAATATTTATATTATTCCTATAGCTAATCATTAGTTTTGAACGTTTCTTAAATGTTTTATGGTCGTGATAATAATCTGTTTGCACGTTATTGTATTTGATATTTCATAAACTACTCAATGACTGACATCGGAAGAAGTTATTTGGAATTTTTAAAGCTGTATTTTCTTCTAACTGGATTTAACTCTTGATTTCGGGGGTCATATGCTTGTGGTCATTGGACGTTTGTCTTCTGATGTCCATGTCTTTCTTCATAATTGCGTTCTGATTGTTCAAATTTTCTGGATTAATCAATTGAAACTTGCTTCGGTTGTGGTATTCAATGAATTAATTTCAACTTTATTCTGGTGCTCATTTTCTTCTCTTCAATTCTGTGGCCATTAGCTCTGCGTCATTATATACGTATGCCCCTGAATAAAGGAACGGACGACGTCAGTTGCCGAGTCTGCGAACTGACCCTCATCAGAACGATATTTAAATCATTGTCATCGATCTTAATCGATCTAAATTCTAATCAAATGTTGGAATGTTCGCATTGATGTTTTTCTCTAACATTGCCCTGTCGCCTGCGTAAATCTATTTCAGTAAGATTATTAAATTCTCTTACTTGTATGGCGATATCATACGCACCGAACTTTTGTCATGCAGCTGTGCCACAACCCTGCATATGTGCTTGTCGTTGAGTTAAGCTGTGGGGTCATCTCAACTAGGAAAGTCTCTAGTGCAGCTTGCGTTGAACGAGCTTAGATAGAGCGATGGTAAAACAACCAAAGCTAATGTTATGAAGCACTGCTACAAAAACAAGTCTACATCAGATAGGCTGATTAGATCTAGTTTTATCTCAAGTCTTGTTTACGAACAAGAGGCGGATGTTTCCAATAAGGCAATAACTAATTCTCTACTTTGTTCATGATATGAGATGTATTTGAATGGATGATTGTAGC
The DNA here is from genome assembly GCF_000764305.2 of Hyalella azteca. Classification (NCBI taxonomy): domain Eukaryota; kingdom Metazoa; phylum Arthropoda; class Malacostraca; order Amphipoda; family Hyalellidae; genus Hyalella; species Hyalella azteca. Next base: position 116,294 of record NW_025940149.1, read on the forward strand.
AATGCATCTCGAACATTCGCTTGGTTTATATGGGGCTATACATGCATTTGTTGTGGACTTATGTCGATATTATATTTCTTAATAATCTCTATATACCCTTATATTATTATATTTTTTATAGGTACTTAATCGCCATATACGTATTTCACAGCCACGAATATTGAATGAATTTTTTTTTCGATGCTTTTACATCATGTATTCCAAATCCGGAAGCAGATTTTCTATTGAACTTCAGTTCATATTAATTCTTAAGACTTCATTGACACAAAATTAAATAACTTGATTTAATTTGAAATCTCATTTTTAACTATAAGTACATGATTCATGATGAATATTTTTTAACAATTGAGAGGTAGTGCAATATTGTTGAATTGAAACATAGTGGATTTTTTATAACTATTCTGAGTAATCTATTATATTAGACCTGTTTTGGCAACTGACTTGGTGGTTATTATGTTACGTGTTCTAATTATATTGGGGATGGTTCATTGGACCACGTCAGTAGCTTCACTAATCCACTCCTCTGAAACGTCACCAGTCTCATCGCCAAGCTCGAAGAAGGCCATGCAGGGTTAGTTTGCGTATGGAACTGTCAGCTTGCATGGGAAAGTTTTGTCTATTTTATTCTTACCAGGTCTGCGCTGGTAAAATAGTTTAGTGTTCAATCGTCACCTTGATGTGTTTCTGTAGTCCGTACTTATTCTCTATATCGCTTATCTCCGTGTGCTGCTACGATGTCGGCGTTCGCATTGCAGATGTAAGTGTTACACATCGCAGATGAAATCACTCGTTTGACATTCGGCTGTCTGCAATGCCGTGTTACATTTTGTGCCATTTTTATTCAGTTTCAATTTAAATTATGTGGGTTTATTCTTTGTGGCCTTCTGTTGCTCTTGGCGTGACCTGCTAGTAACCGGAATAGAGTAACCAAGATCTTCCGTTAAATTAGCCTTTTTTCAGTAATAATTACGTGGAATTTACTACGTCTCTGTTTAAGGCATCGAATTAAACCTTATTAATTCAATGCCAGTCTGCCAATGAGAATGTAATTTTTCGTTCAAAACCTGTTTTTGTATTTGTTTTGTCGATGTATCTTGGGTTTTGTTGTTCATTTCGTTTAAAATTATTAATTATGCTGAAATTGCGTGTCCATATTTACGTTAGCTTCAGTTTATTATCCGTGTCATCCGTGAACTTCCAAAACCGCTCTGTCGTCCTGCTGTCGAAACATTGTAACTAGAGAGCGAATGAATCGGTGATAATGAAGTTACTCATCATTTGTCCTGTCATAATTCGGATATTATTTTACGATAACTTGAATAATTTAAAATTTATTCCAGTAGTATATATCTTCTTAACTATAATTAATAAAAAAAACTATATTAATGTATTGCCATTTAGTATATTGAGTTACTACGACTTTGATGGATTTATCCATGAGTGGCGATCACCCTGTGAGTGAAATAATCTGGCAATGTTCGTTCCGTGAGTTTGAGCATATGTTGTTAGGGTTGAAAAGCTGCCTTTTCTGGTTTGAAGTACCGAGCAGTTTTGAACTTACCTGAAGATGCTTTCGCTTGTGCTTTAGGAAACCTATTCATCGCATGAACACGTCACTTCTATGTAAATTTCTGGATGGTATTTAGACCAAGTCCAAACTGCGATTTCGTTGAGAGATGCTTCCTTTTCGGAACTGCTAACACAGCTTAACACCGCCCCTTCGTCGCACTGGTAATTTTTTTTTAATTTTTGATAAATAAATACATTATATCCCCGGCAAATTTGTGACGATTTGACCTTTCAACTTATCTTGATGTGCATTATTTATTTATTTATTTATGTTGCGGCATAGCTTGAGAGCTGAGAATTCCCGTAATTTTTGTTTTTATTTATGCGGGAGTGGTTTTTCTGTTTCATGATATCTTCACTACTGTCACTAATTCGGAAGATATTCCGATTGATTTATGGAAATAGTTTCTGTTCCAGTATTTACTGCCTAATAAACAATCAAAATGACGAAAAAAATGAAAATGTTATTTCATTTTTCACCGCAAACTTGGAACATCATAAGATCGCGTGATATCAGAATCCTTTGAAATTGGGGCCCAAACTTGATTAATGATTGACGAGTGTGGCCATGAACCCTAGGAGAAGTTTTAACCACCATTTGTTCTGTGGTTATGGTTAAATTTGATAATGGGGCACGATATACTTAAGTTTTGTACTGCTCATGTACGATCCTACAGTGTTATATAGCTTTCATTTTAGCACTTTCCTAAAATTTTTTTTCAAGCTCACCTCGCCAACAGTAGCCATAAAGGAGTAACTGCGCGTTAGTTCCCGGCTTCCTGCCACCCTCATGTCCGGCAAGGCGCTGTCAAGTGAGGGTTGTTGCGGGCCTAATGTGTCGAGGGCTTGTGTCCTTGATCTGGTGGCGAGCTTAGGGCACTGGCAGGGCGTGTCGGACAGGCCGGGCAGAACGTCTGGCCAGGGTGTACATCGTTAACAAGCTCGACGTGATGTGTTTTCGGTAACTCTGAATTGGTGTTGATGAACACTGAACGATGTTCAGCAACGGGCTGAAGTCGAGACTGATTTTTTACTTTCTTACGGCGCTGCCATACTATGCGTTACAGCAAAATTACTAAACGTTGAAGGTTTCAAGAATCAAGGAGAGTGTTTAAATTACTGAACTCTCAATGTTCAAAGAATAATTTTGGTACATCAGCATTTTTAATTCGTTCAGGCAGATGTTCAAGTTACGGTGTAAAGAACATATCGTCTCGAACATTGCTCAGTTATTCTATTTTATCACAATAGTTACCCACAATAGAAAAGCAGGTTTCATTAACAATTTTTAATATAATGTCGCAAGGATGTAGGTTATTTGAATCCAATTTGTATCTTATTTACATAACGACCATTGTTTATACTAAATTTATTCGTGATGGTCTATTTGTTTTAGGGAACCTCATCCTCCTAGATGACCATTATCCATCGTCGTTCGTCTCTCATTCAGTGTTGAAAAGGTCACTGTGAAACAACGAATGTAATTCACTGCCGGAGCGATCATGCATTATAAAGCCATTTGAAGTTGATAGACAGTCACATTTCATTGCAGGACTTCACTGACCAGTCATAAGCTGACCAGATTCGAGTTCCGGTCGTGCTTCACGTCATGAATACAAGATTTCCAGACCACTCACAGTAATCCATAACCTGAGAATTTAGGCCTAATGCTAAATAGTCCCGTCCAAGTCAGTAATTTATATTGATATTTACATGCAGGATAATTTTCTCATTCAATCAATTGTTGGGTCGTGAGAATTCTCTTTACCAACTTTAAGAATAGATATGTTGGACATTCATGATAATAACGACTCAAGGGTCGATCCGAGTTCAGTCGATCGATTAATAAAATTCGAAATAATTTGGTTACATGAATAATTATAAAAATAATAATAATCATAGCGGTTTCAGCGTTTAGTAGGCCGTAGGCCTATCGCCGATTCTTAACATCGCATAACATTCACAGTATTTTGAGGTCTCGAACACGCAACTCACTGCTACAATTTTGCTGTGCTTAACTGCCCGGCCTCCTTGCCCATTCTGACAGAAACTGGCGCACAGAGATGGGATCGAACACGCGCCTCTCTGCTCCAATCTTGGTACTCTGAACTGTAACCACTGGGCCACCCTACTCAGTGATTACAGTTAATTAAATTTCTGTTATATCTTCGGTTTTGAGAAATCGACAACTCCTCTAGGAAAAGTGGTTAAAAATGTGTGAACGTTGCTACACTAACTAAAGTAAATTCATATGACTCTAATAGCGGTTTAAGAGTGATGCACGGTTAGACCACCCATGGACTATGATAATTCAATTATTAAATCTCATCCCAGCTATCATTGTGGTCCTGAAACTTCATGGCCAAAAAGATGGAAATGTTGCACTTCTACGTCAAATAAATGTGGACATTTTAGAAGTCAAGAATAATCTAAATTTCTTTACCTTATTTTACATTGCTTCATGGTCGCACCCCTAAAACGTCAATGCAAGGATAAGTTTCTTGTTAATCTTTTTATAATACAATATGAATTCATTAATTGTCTTCGTTAAAACAGGAAAAAAATTTGTAACACTCTGTTTAGCCACTGACTATCAATGATTTGTTAGCAACATGCTTCAATCCAGTATTTAAAGAACTCGTTTGTTCTCCATCAGTTTTCACGTAAGGTTCAAGCCTCGGAGTCGGCGATTTTCTCTCGCCGCCACTATGAGTGGGAGCACGCTGGCCTCGCTCAGTCGCTCCTCAGTCTCTCAGACTCTGAGACCTCAGTCACTTCAGTGTGCTGCAGAGCAACGGTTAGGGTGGACGGAGCGAGTACTCTGCTATAGGATTTGTGCAGCGACTAGCGAGGCTCTACCATGTTATAGGTTTAAGAGAGCCCGAATGTTCGAAAATTTTATAGAGCCAATTACAGTTCTTGTCCTTCAAGTACGCATGTACTCTTGAAGGAATTGATAACTATAGGAATCAAAGTGTCACTTACTAGTTTCTACTCTGAAGGAAAACGGCCTGCCTCGGACATGCCGCCTAGTCGTAAGTTTCTGGCTCAAAATTGATAGACAAGTTTTAGTTTTACACATGAGGTATGACATTCACTGCATTTTCATTTCATAGTATAGAACCTGCGAATTCATTGGTGTTTATTGAATTTTTGTGTGGTGCTCGTCGAAACTAGTTTCTCGAAAGGTGCCTGTTCGCGTTATGAAGTTGTCTACGGTAACCACATTGCCGACATTTACCGTTCAATCAATGATTTGTTCTGATGCCTGCATACAAGACGCACTATCGCAAAATTTTGTGTATTCCTCACTGCCTCACCATATTTGCGAGTTATTAAAACTTGAGTAAACTTGACAGCTTCGAATTTATTTTTTCATCGCCTGCGAACTACAATGTCACGCGCCTCCTTAATACTTATATTGTTGTTCTCTATTGTTAATACCATAAACAAAAAAATGATCGTGTCAGTTTGATAGTAATTGGGAAAAACTTTTTCATAATTATGGTCGATCAATCGCTATTTCGGCAACGTTTATTACCTAGCTGTAAGTGCCCCTATCACCGGCATTCACCGCATTAAATTTGAAAACGAGTTAGGACGAAAAATTTCGGAGCAAAATCGCATTATATTATTCCGATGTGAATCTGTTCCTAATATCGCAGTGATGATGGCAGTTGACCAGCAGTGAGACTGGCAAGGTCTCGTAACGGTGACAGGTTCCTGGAGGTGTAACCTCGATATCTCAGGCGGCTCTTTGCGGTCGCTGAGGCCTTGTTGTGCCAGGTTTTCTCGGCGTGTCTCATGGCATGCCCGGCCTGTAGCGTGCCCTAACCATCATATGTAAAGGTTAAAATGCACCAAACATTCCATTTTTAACCGTACTTCTGGCGATAAATTATTCTCAACTATTGAAATTAGCGCGTCAAAGCGAATAGGTATTTGCTAGTTCATGATTTCACGTCTTTTTAGTGATAGGTTGATGGGCAGACGTAATTCACACACTCTATCTAAGGTGCGAATTGAGCTTACCTTAAATATAAATCCCTGTTGTATAGGCCAAAAGCCATTAACTGTATTGTTGTTAACCCGGCAGCCTGGTCATGACCGAGGTGGCCTATAAATTCAGCCGTGCATTACAATAATTAACAACACGCGTCTACTCCAGTGCCTGGGCGACGTCAAGACTGCCTTCCATTTGCTGCTTCTCAATTAACCCAGAAATTAACAAGTTTAGGAATGATGGATATTGCCATTACCGGATAATAGAATAGCTTTAATCGTAATTAAGGAATATTCTATTGAGGCTTTGAATGGATGTGTAGTTCTTAGACGACACCATATCCTGCGCGCTTTGCTTATGTTTGTTAATTAGGCAGCGGATGTTTTCCCTTCCCGATTGATAGCAATAATCAAACGTTATTAATTCGTTAATTAAATACTAATTCTGCTAAACATCATAAATCCACTAATCACGTTCAAATCTTCAGACGTCTTAAATTGTTCGCCCGATCAATTAATTTACGTAAACCTCTATATAACAACTAAATATTACTACCTTCATGCCTTTATTTGAGACTGTTCCCAAACCTTGAATTCTTTTCACATTTACGGCGTATAATTCATTGGTTGTAAATGATTAAATTTCTATGTAGGAATGAAGCTAAGTGGGGGCATTTCTAATTTACGTTAGGGTAATATTCACATTCGGCGCCATAATATGAATTCATTAGCCTGTCTCAAGGCACTCCTACTCTGGCTGCCAGCGCCATAGTTCAGGTTGGGGAGACTAAACAATATATGCGATACCCGAGCTAACCGCAAAACTATTGCGACTATCCAGACTACCACAGCCTTTTATCACCGTCAGAGGACTTATTTAACTGCCTGGTCTTACTACAAAGGACCTTGCACTGTTCCTCCAGAGATTTCACCTCATTTTGGTTGCTAAGATTATTTCGTTCCTATATATTAATTTTTTTATTATTAATTGTTGTTTGATCCGTCCATTATAACCCATTGATTCGACTGATGCCGTTCAGCCTTCCCGATAACCTAACACTATCAATCTCAGTTGTTATTGAATGAAGCTTCTGGGCGGTATTCTCAGAAATTTCTGCAATTTTTGTAGTTACTTGGATCTTCCAAATTAAATTCGTGGTACAAATTTGCTTGGAAGACACACCGATGCCAAGCGCACTCGCAATCTTTACATTCGCTATTCGGAGTTACGTGTCATTTTTATCGGCATAACGATACGCCTAATGCAGATGCTTCCAACGTTCCGTATATGTATGAAGCTCCGGTAGTACCTAAATATGACATAATTGCGCAAAGTTCAATATTTGGTAAAAACACTGGTGCATTAAAAAGTTCACTCACTGTGTCTGTTTGCATATGACCTTTCCGAAGCACGGTTCGGGTTATAAAAATCTGATATTTATTCCTGCTAAAAACTTTTTCATTTAGTTCTTGTGTGTTGATGCCACGCACCATATCATGTACTGCCTGCAGAGCTGAGTTTGCGACTCCAGTGGATGCTATCCGAACAATCCATCTTAAAAATCCCCCAATATATTCTTGGTTGATAAAGGCCTCAGTCCTTGCCTGTAGATCCATGATGTTCACGAAGCATTCCAAAATAACATGGTTATAAATTCAATCCTATAGCTCGGCTTCGCGAAAATTACCGGTCGCTGTGAATTATGGAGAATCCACATATGATCCACTAGAATAATTAAGGATCCACGTACGACAGGAATGCTCTTCTGAGAAATGTTGCGTAGTGCATTGATGTCCAAGAGAAGATTAATGAAGTCACAGTAAACATTCAATATTACAGAATTTCGTTTATCTAGAATTGCTGAAGCCCTTAAAAGCAGGCTCGATCTGAAAGCCGGTTAGCCATACGAGGACGAAGGCAAAACTCTGTCTGTAACACAGAAGCGCTTATTATCTCACTACAAGTACATGATATTGAAGCTAATAGATTGCAGTGTAGTCCAGACGACGGGTATCTGGTGGAAGTGTCGCGCTTTTATCTCCAGTTTGGACAGCTACTTGAATCGGTTGAAGTTATAAACCGTTTTCACATGAAGCGTCGTTCTTCGAATCACCAAATTAGTATACATTTTTAATGTATGCCTGAGATATGAAATTTCAAGTCTGGGTAATAAAGTTCATCTCACTGCGTTTCTTTGCTTTTTAAAAGGAATATAATATTTTCTCATTATTCTTTCGGAACACTTGTGCTTGCTGCGTTGCGTTACCTTAATGTCATCTTTCACTCAATAGAACCATTTATCAACTGATGTTCACTATCGTACAAACATCATCATCGAGACAATGAGTGTCATCATCGGCCTTTCATCAACAAACGGCGTCTTATAAGGCATTCTTAGAGATAATCGGAATTCTAATCCTAAATCTTGTAGAACTTACGCTTGTTCAACTTATTTTTTCAACTTCAATATAATTTATTGTCATGAATTGTATCACTTTTTAATTAATACTAAGATTCTAGCTTTTTCTGAATTATAACATAAGCCTTGAGCTCTTGACATGATATTCATTTTACAGGCTTATAAACCAGAATATAATTTAATATCAACATCAATTACCAGCCATTAACTGCGTACGGCCTCTTGTAATATTTTATTTACTTCCGATCTGACCAAAGTCCGGTTGTAGGTTAGGGCTTGTGAGTGATCGCCATGTGAATGACTGCGAAGTGAGTCGCGTGGAGTTCCTGTTCTAGTGAAAGTAGCTGCCTCTGCTAAGGTGATGTGTCGCGTCATGACGCTCTAGCGGTAAACCCTGCCAGCAGCTGACTGGGCTCTGCAGTACTGGTTAACCTCTCACTTTCCGGACGGATGCTGAGGTTCTTTATGTTATTTTCATTCCAACTCGAATGGTATGTTGATGCGTAAGGTTTATGTTCAGAGTCTTATGTATATAAACCCCAACTAAGTTTTGAGATGTCCTTAAAAAATAAATATGGATTTTATTTATCTAGCGTACAACCGAAGAATTTGTTTTTTTTAATAATTTATTTATTGAGACTGGCTATTTCCACTATCAACATTAGCCAATTTTTCTTGTTGCGGAAGTTATTACTCGGCTAATTAACATTTTACAATGAGGAATCAATTGTTGCAAGTTTCACGACCTCAGAGTTAATCTCATCTGATCTGTAATCTTCCTCCGTATGAAAAAAGAAACAATATAGTAGAGTAGAATGGGCTGTGAAGAAATAAGCCACGTTTTGACTGCCGCCGATTCTTGTAATGTTCTTGACTTGTCTCTTGGAGATCTCAGGACTGGCCTTGTAACCAGATCTATCTAGAACTGACGTTGAAGTAGGTGCTAAACATCCAGCAATTTGTGAGGTGGGAGGCGCTTCTAGTTAAAACATATGCGTCTTCATAGCTTCATCTAGTTTGCTCTTGAACGAGTTCATATTGGAACACAATGTCAGCCCGGAGTCTGTTCCGCATGTCGGTGACTCGAAGCAAATAGTTTTGTTGCGAGTCTAAATAGTCTAAAAAAAATAGTTATTTTTAGTTTATTACCGTGGCCCTGATGTTGGTTCTTGTTTATTATTTAACAATCCTTCCGGAATCTTGTATCTTACGAGACGGACCATCTTTTGGAGGAAGAGTGAAGCAACTAAGTAAGAATTCTGATAAATATCTTTATTATGCGGAAAAGTGTTTTTTATTCTTTTTGATTTCAGTGAAGGGTAATTTATGGTGATGGTGGTGATGGTGGAGATTCTGTGAGGTTTGCCAATGCACTAAAACGATTTGCTTTGGCCGACGAGATTCATGCATGACCTCATGACCTTGAGTCACGCACAATGGCCAGTCAGCCCGGAGTCTGTTCCGCATGTCGGTGACTCGAAGCAAATAGTTTTGTTGCGAGTCTAAATAGTCTAAAAAAATAGTTATTTTTAGTTTATTACCGTGGCCCTGATGTTGGTTCTTGTTTATTATTTAACAATCCTTCCGGAATCTTGTATCTTACGAGACGGACCATCTTTTGGAGGAAGAGTGAAGCAACTAAGTAAGAATTCTGATAAATATCTTTATTATGCGGAAAAGTGTTTTTTATTCTTTTTGATTTCAGTGAAGGGTAATTTATGGTGATGGTGGTGATGGTGGAGATTCTGTGAGGTTTGCCAATGCACTAAAACGATTTGCTTTGGCCGACGAGATTCATGCATGACCTCATGACCTTGAGTCACGCACAATGGCCTTCTTTCAGACTCAGACAGCGAACCTCCTTCACTTCTCGCTGCTGTTGTATGTGGAGTATCTATGATGGGTCCCAGTCTGGGCCGAAAAGTCCTATGACCTGTTTGATATATAAGGCGTGTAGGTAATGGTTTTTTTTTAAATTGATCCCACATTTCCAATATGATGCATGTAAATTTTTTTGTGACCGTGACTGCGTTAATACTGACTGGTATTGGTATTGCAAGACGTGTCCGATCATTTCAAGGGCACGCTGCAAGTCTTGCATTCGATTGACTTGACATAGCCACGGAAATGAGCAGCTACTTGGTTGCCTGTCACGACAGCAGCTTTTATAAGCAAGGTACCGTCGCGCCTGTGTTTGGTGTTATTATTATACCATCCTTGTCATTTCCCTTAATTGCGAGATTCAGGCGTATTGGCTTGTCCTAATGGCTCTGTTGCATTTATTACTTCTTGCTTGATCATTGAGATTCTTCATTTATTAGTTCCGCAATTGGAAAAATTAACATTCTTCGTTTTATATCATAATTTCGGTTGTTATATGAGCGATTTTTGAAAAATTTCGCGACTCGATTTACTGACACGACATTTATAGTTGCATTGAGCCCAAATTGTTTTTTAATAATATTATCTCAATGAACTGATCACAATTGACCTGAAAAACTTGGCGAAATGCCAACTTTTATTCGCTGTAATTCATTGCAATTGATTATTAGTACATTACGGTTTAATTACCTCCATGGCATCTGAAGTTGTAGGCGTGTACGTATCATCCGGTAAATTAAGTCAAGTCATTAAATTTTCAAGCGCGCATTAATTTTTGCGTTCCCTAGACCTTGATGACACGTTTTGTTTACGAAGCTATCACCAAGCTTCTGTCGATAAATTCCGTATCTGCTTTGCGATTGTTTGGAGTTTGCATAATTAGTTATTTTCTTATTAGCCAATAGGAGCGCATCTGATGCGTTAGGCATTGTGAGGGCAATAATCTCTCGCAACTGACGGCAACGCTTCATGTTAAGGGTTTTGAACCATGAAATGGTAAACTATGATTTGTTTAATTAACTGGACAGATTTTAGGTAAACTTCTAATTACAAGATTAATGTTTCTGGTGTAGTTTAAAAATACACTTGAAACTTTGAAGTAAATTGACTGATTTTGCTCCTCCATCACAGTCTACACTAAATCAGTCAGGAAGTGGTTCTTCCTGACTGATCAGTTGATGATCCAAGTCGCAGCGTGTATGGTGCCTTGTAGTCTTAACTCAGCGAAGACTTTCTTTGGCACTGCGGCGTGACGGCGCTATATTCCAGATTCGTGCTCTTTGTGATCTACAGCATCAATGTTCAATGGGGGAGCCTGAATACTGTTTTCCCATGGGAAACTCGCATCGGCTTGTTTGTGGGAGCAGTTTCGTTTGGTTACCGAACCCTGGAGTAGGTAAGGTTGTGTAAAATTCGATGCTATCCCGCAACAATTTTTAGTTTTCATCATGATCATGTTTCAACCACATCGTCTATTGCATGGCTGTTCGTTAGCCAGGATTATGTCGCAGCTGTAAGTCTGCGCCTCAGTAACCGAAATTTCACAAAAGGTGGTCTTTTTTCTTATTCGAATCACAACGTTGATGCCGCAAGTAATGGAAAATTAGGAGTAGGTTTTGATTTTTTACCGTTTCTTCAATCACGCAGCTAAATATTCATGTGTGTTAGGTCCGCAATAACCCAGCACTTATTCATTTTCTTTAATTTAATTCCACATTCATTTATATTTCCCTCACTCCAGTGTTGCGCCACGTGTATCTGTGTGTAAATGCGACACTTGCGCAAGTCTTTTTGTAAACAAACTCCTCCGCAAATCTGACGCGTCAGCAAGAATAGCTCATGCATCACATTTTTCCTAAGTATTATATGAAATTAAAATTTCTGTATCCACTTATTTCTTATCATTTCACTCAATTCTCGCTATTTATTCACAAGATAAGAGTGCGCGTAATAATGGCTGCCGGCACAAGTTCTAAGTTCAACTACAATTTAGAAATATCGAAGCTTTGAAACGCCTGCTAATTCATCAATTTCTTGTGAACTGCGACATTTTTGTGCGTGGCGCTCAAGTTTTTCTGTATTATAAGAAATCCCGAGATTACTTGGAAGACTTTGGATGATTTGTAACTCTTTAACCTTGCAGTTCAGCTCGCAGATTAAACGGGCAAGTTAATCTTTTTTCTGCTTGGGAAATGTTCTGTAACTGCGATGGTACGTATATAGTGAACCAATCTTAACCACTACGAACCGGCAGGGGGCATTTAAAATGTGCATGGTATCCATGATACCAAGCTTATGATGCTACAAACTAACACCAATCATCTTGGTTTCTAACTCGTATGAATGATGCCTAGAGGAAAGATGTTTCAGTCTCACTTCGGCAATAATTCAGTTAAGCATTGATACGAGCATATTAAAATTTTGTTAGTGGCGTATAATCCACTGCGCTTCTGATTCCTTTTCTCAAAATGACCGGCTGGTGCCAAGCGAGAAAAGCCAGAATTTAGTGATTATCGTTAAATTGTCGAAACAGGATACCGTACTCATAAAAAATTTTATTTTTGGTGAATGGCGGAGTCATACCAGTACTTTCATGAGCGTTGCCACATCAACTCATACATAGCGACTGGATTTTTCGGTTGATCAGTCAGCAAGATGCACGGAAGTTAAGGGTGATGTCTGGAAATTTTCTGAGAAAAAAATATGTGAAATCAATAATGATGGCAAAGTGTAAGCCAGGTCAATGGTCAATGTAAACATTATTAAAGAAGTAATTAATAACATGTACGTATTCCTGTAACATGGCAAAAAGATGTAAATTCTTTGAAATTTAAAGCTCCTTTTGTCCGGTATTTCTCATCTTAGTATCCCCTAATTTCACAAACGTTTGAATTTGTCCTAATTTTTGTCGCTAATTGAGGCCGAGCTCACCGTGATGCAAAAGCTCAGTAGAATTTCTCCTGCATTAGAAATATCCATGCTGTGCCAGCTAATTAATAGGAAGTAAAAGACGACTTAAATTGGGTCCTCCCACGTCTAGCTGCGTGGAGTGGGCAGCTTCCTTCGCACGACAGGCCAGGCGTGACCAGCTCATTCATGGCCTTCATTCCGCATGTGATCCGTCATTATTAAACTCAATAATATTCTAATTAAACATCTAATGTGAGGGGCCAACATATAAAAAAATATTAGTGCACTCTGCCGGAATAAAGTTAGTTATGTGTAATCTTGGTTTTCCTGATGTCATAATAGCTGTAAGAAGACTAAAATTACATAATTGCTTTGCCTAGGTCGCAAATTAACAAAGAATTTAAGAACAAAGAAGATAGCACAGAAATTCACTATATCTCTTTAAACGAAAACGTTTCGGAGTCCAGCTCTATCGTCAGTTCGACAATATGGAAAGTATATTCAATCATTTTATAATGCAAGATTCAAAGTCAGACATTAAATTCAATTTCTCAATTTCAAATCTCAATTTCTACTCAGTCTTCGCATCCCAGTCAATTGGTATGGATAAAATCTCTAGCATTTGGTGTTTCATGGAAGATTTCTCTACACCACGTTCCCGTTTTTTTCGTAGCAATTAGAAACTGCTGTGCGCTCTGCTTGATAACGTTTTTAAGAATATTGCGTCGCCTCACGTATTGGCTGTGGGATGCGACCTGTTCAACAGTGAAGAGATTAGTTACGGTTTCACTTAAGCTCGACTAAGAGGAGAGTGACGGTTCTCTTCGTTCAGTCTTCGTTGTGGCTTCAATTGACAAGCCGTTAAATGTTGAGCTAAATTTAAATCATTTTTGCCCGTTTTACTGCACGCATGCTTATGAAAATTTTAATTGACTATATACAGAGTATTTGTTCTTATTTTACTGTTCATTTAAGTCATGGTAGCAGCTTATCTACTCATAGGTCGATGCTAGAAGCATTGTATTGCTAAAATTGATGCTAATTTGTTCTGTCATGATGTGCGTCGGCTGTTCAAGTCTATTATGAGTTATAGATTAACTTACGGTTATATGTTTCATCGATTCAAATCGCTTTATTACGAAACTATTGACATCAATTCATTGAATAAATAAAAAATATAAAAAACATTTTTTAAAACCACGTTTTTGTGGTGGTTACTAAACTAAAAACAATGAAATAAAACAAATAAAAAACTTTTTTAAAAACCACGTTTATTTAACGGACAAAAAAGAAAAACATCAACTCTTACATAACATTAAAGTTATGTAGAATGTTATGCAATGTTATGTAAGAGTTATTGTTTTTCTTTTTTGCCCGTTAAAAAACGTGGTTTTTAAAAAAGTTTTTTATTTGTTTTATTTCATTGTTTTTAGTTTTGTAACCACCAGAAAAACGTGTTTTTTTAATGTTTTTTTTATTATTTTTTCATTTTCTACTTTTTAGTTTAGCAATTTTAGCAATTCAAATCATTTTGCAGGCATGACAACTCTGAATGTTCGACAAAAAAACTCGATTCCAAAACGTGAATTTTTTTGTTAAAAACAACATTTTTAAACTTATTACTTCTGATGATCAAATCTTGAATTGTTAGGCAGCATAAGCATGCTTGCCAAATTTCAAGTTTCTAGGATCTTTTGAAGTGCTCTATAGTAACGTTTGAATTTTTGATGACAGACAGAGACGAAACGAAACTAAGAAAAACGTCGTAAAATAGATGCGTCGGCTAATTGTGACTCTGGTTCGGATTGCTATTTGTACTATAAATCACCCTTATGTTATAATGATGCGCAGGTAATCTTGTCTTCTTATTGTTTTCTAATGTTTACTTCTTATCATTTCCAGCAATGGCTTGCTACGCGTTCATCCTCGTGTTACTGCAGATCTTTACACCGATCTCTGCACGTCTCATCCGCCCCGTTACTAATGTGAGTGATAAATAGTTGTTTTTAGGAAACCTACGCAGGTGCAAAACATTAGTTGTAGCCAAAAGCTTGCCAAGTAAAGCTACCGAAATTTTGTATAGCCTTCCAAAGCAGTTGATACTATAAATATAATAATTCCCATATGCTTGAAGTTTCATTCTAATTGACAGCGAATTACGACGTATATAATGATAATTATTATTTGTGAACCATGGTTACAGCGCAAAATCCTTTTAAATTCGAGAGCTAGCACAACTTGCTCTATGAGGCTAATGCGATTTCAAAGCCTCCTATTTGAATTAATTCTCATCGTATTTTATTATCAACTGGACTATCATCAAAAGTTATTAAGGATGTTGTAAAAAATGAAGTTGGATTTGTTCTCTGATACTTCAAATGTTTGACTGTCGGAAAACACATATAAGCAGAATTTAGAAAGGCTTTTTTCATGCTAGCGAATGTATGAGAATGTTCTTTAATATATGTTCAATTCGAACTCACTCTCGTTTTTTGTGTTGCCTACAGCAATTTAGTTTTTCCTCGCTGCACTTCTGTTATTAGTACACGCTTGTGCTTTAATGGAAAGGAGGCTGTAATTTAAATTCTGTGCTTGAGCAACCTACCCTGCGGAAATCCTTTGTTTTTACCTCCAGTGAAAGTTTTCAAACTGTAAACGTAAGCTGCCCTTTTCCACGTATGAGGGCTGGAGATTTTATCACTAAGTACTCGGTTTGGCTGGACAGAGTTGAACTTCCTGCTTTTTAATTGCGACGTGAGCTCACATGATTGTGTCGCAACTTCCTGCAGGCCGTTTAACTGCGTCATGGCGGCACAAGCCTGGAAATTGCACGTTTTCTGCAAATTGCAATATTAAAATTGAAATATATGTTAGAAAATTATAAATTTTGTGGAATTGCTTACAAATCTACCGGCAAATATTGTGCATTTGTTGTTGAAAGAAGATTCGCTCAATTGTTCAGACGATTTGTTTTTCTCTTATATAAAATTATACCCTGCGTGATGGCTGATAATAAGGTACGTACACACTGTACCGAAAGCGTAAAATATATTGGAAGGAAAGACTGAATTTCGGTAAATCCCATCGAAGTCACCACAAGTGGATTCAGTGTACCTTTCGACAAGTAATCTACGGAAAAATCTAAGCTTACAATCCCACTCATTTATGTTGTCACCCTGTCGTTTATTATTCAGTGACGCGGCACCGGCATTGTGCTCAATCCTTACTCGTTTGTTCCAATGGGCGATGACGGAAATATGCGCTTGATGAGCGACATCCTTCCATCAGTTTGTTCACGGCTCAGCTTGCTGCAATCCTGTCGCTTGACTCAGCTAGTGCTGCCGAACCAATAAATTGACGAGTTTTACTGTTACATTTACAATACAACTTCTATAACGCTTCTCTTTTGAGATATAAACGTTTGAGACAGTGACTGTTAATTTATTTATTAATCCTTCAATGATTTAACATAAGTAGGTTTTCCGGGCAGTTTCTGATGATATGCAAATACTTCGGACAAGCGTTGAAATGTTCTAATCTCGTTGAAATATTACAAGTACTATAAATGCTGGAGTTCAGTGATCAGTCGGGCTAGATGCTGGGCCGCACATCCGGCTCACTGAGCGGCACACTTGCGTCTGTTCACTGCTGTAGCCTACATTAGTGGCAATCGGCTTACGGCTGGACGCTTTCTCTTTATCTTCTGAAAATATGTGTGAATAGTGAGATGATGGTGTCAAATATTTTTAATTTAGAAATAAATCACTGTATCTAGTTTTTATAGTTCGCTTTTGGATCTTGGCAACATATGACACGAAACGTGTGTCCACCCACATCGCTGGACGGTTTTCATGTTGTTTGTCTCGTTCTTTTCCTATTAGATTTGTATTCCATCTTGGATAAAAAATATTCGCGGGAGAATTTGTAATTAATTATGTTGGGTGAAATTATCTGCTTGTACCTCTCAATGCTCGACCATTTTATTAACACATTCCGTTTTTATTTACGATGGCTAAATCAATGTTTTGTATGTGCAGAACACACTAGTGAGTGACGGGGACCGCCCCGTGCAGTTGTGGCGCGTGGGAGCGTCCCTACAACACCCAAGTCTTCAGCACCTCCTCCTGCAGGGCCTCATCGAGAAGTGGGCTGACGATGCTACCTCATCCTTGGTTTGTTACTCATTTTTAACTTGTATCCCAATCATTCATTCATTTTTTCTATGGGGTAAAAGGCAGCAAGGAATCAAAACTCTATGGCTTTTAGACGGTAAAGGTTTGGTGCAAGGCTGTTCGGAGTGTACCAGAATTGTTGAATGGGGCTTTTTTTGCGAGGTGCGTGTCTGAGGAAATTATACTTAATTTTCCAGTTATTAAGTCTTTGATGACATTTTTTTCAAGTCCTTCATTAGCATTGCACATTCAAGCTAGGAAGTGTTTGAAGTAAACGTAGGGTTACGCAGTTGCGTTGCAGCGCGGGGTGGTTTGACTTATCATGGTAACTTCTACGTGGCTAAACTAAGCCGAGCACCACGAGGCAGCCAGATGCTAGACGATGTCCTCGTAATGAAACACGAGGTCTTAATAAACTTTTATTTCCGCTGTGCCTATATTCTGGTACAAACTTGTGCAGAAGACAACAAATAATCTACCATAATCAACCCAACTAATAAAATTAAAACCTACCCCAAGGCACAATGAGATAAGTGACATGGATCTGTAGCTTGAGCCCTAGAAATAGAGAAACTGTATAATGCAAGAGATGTGCCCGCGTATTACAATCATGAAAAGCTTAATGTATACATGCTCTGAATGTAATTTAATATAAGTTGATTCAAGGTAAATGTGAATGTAATTGTTCATTAAAGATAATATTTAACATTTTGTTTGATGAGGGGTAGGTAGTTAATATAACGTTTATGCCGTTGAGTGTGCACTTATCTGTACGTCGTACCTCAGTATCCTGAATAGCGTCTTTCTTGCATGTGCACATAAGCGCCTGTATAAATAGAACAAATATCAGAAGTTATTCAGAGCGTTGTGTGGCAGGTGATGGTGCGGGAGGAAGACGTACCAGAGGTGCAGGCGGCGCTGCAGGAGGAGCAGGTGGAGTACAATGTTGCAGTAGAGGATCTCTTGAGCCTCGTTGCTGCAGAAACTGAGCACAAGATGAGGGGCAGGAGGAAAAGAGAAAGTAAGTAACGAGTTCATCTTGTGCCATCCTGTAAGACAGATGAATTCAGAGCCGTCATTGTATGATTTTGAAATGCACGTAATTTAGTTGATTGGTTTGTGTTAGGTTATTTGGATTATTGGTTATGTGTTGCCAAGGTAGTTTTGATCTCTTGAAAGAAAATTTAATCACAAATTGACTTGACCCAAAAAATAAAAGTTAATTAAGGTAAATCACGGATTAATTCAGAATAAGCCAGATACTTGCAGTTGCAATGCAGTATGAGCCAGCATTCGATACGTATGTGCTTTGCTATTTCTAGTATCTAATTGTTCTCACCATACAACTCGAATTTTCGTTTTTCGATGTTCAGGTTTTAATGGTTTTTCTTTGCGCTCTCAACTTTAACTCTAACCATGTCAACTGAAGTCTAATCATGACATTTTAACTATCTTTCCACGTTTCCAAGTCCCATTTTAACTCGAAAAAAAAACATTTTTCGCTCGACAGACCTATTTTTCTCTCGACCGACGAGACGCATACTTCTTTGCTATCATAACAAATATTGTATTCGAGAGGCTCATCTCCTTGAAAATCGTATTTAATTTGGACGTGTTTTATTATATACTTTAAAATCTGAATTGATCTGAATCTTTCACGACAATGCATACACGAATTAGCTACACATGATTTTTTTACTCAACCTTCAAGTTCAAATTGTTTTTACTGGCAGTCGAGCGAATGGACTGGAACTCGTACCACGCGCTGGAGGACATTGAGGGCTACCTGGGGTGGCTGAACGCCTCGACCAACGGCGTTGTGCAGGTGCTCTCCGCGGCCACCACGCAGGAGGGCAGACCTGTCTACGTCGTCAGGGTCAACGACCGAGGCGCCACCGGTCCGAAGAAGAGGATCTGGATTGAGGGAGGTGGGCAGTGTGTGGAACCAAGCCAAGCGCTGATGAATCCATCTTAATGCAATAGCGTGTTGATCTTGAAGTTTTACTAGCTTATATCTTCCTTAAATGCTCAATTGCTCATTGGAAGTTTTTCCCCTGTTCTCACTACGCTGTATACGGTGTGGCCTCTGCGGAAGATTGTTTTAATTCGAGAAATGCCTTAGAAACAGCTTCTATTTCTGCTAAACATACCGCTGAAATCAGTTTTGAGATTAAGGTAAAACCCGAATTTCAGCAATTAGCTCAGATTTTTAGATGTTCGGAATCGTGCCGTGGGATGTCGAGTTCATGCATTCGTTACAAGCATTTGGCACTCTATAAGCTTTTTTCGATTGATAAAGAAACTTTTTTACGGCAACTTTTATCTTTTAGGGAAATGTTGCTCATAAGCTCGCATGCTGAAATGAGTGACCAATGCGAATAACTTACTTAAATTCTCCCATGGCTGATAATCAGATACCCTCCATAATTTTTTATAAGCCTTCGACCTTTACAAATGAATAATTTCTCCGAAATCGTAAACCAATACTGTGTGATCGATTACTGATACATTTCAAAATTTGTTCTCAATTTAAGCACTAACGCAATTAATAACTGCAGGAATCCATGCCCGCGAATGGATATCCCCCGCGGCGACGACTTTCATCCTGCACCAGGTGGCGACCAACCCTGACTGGCAGCGCACGATCCTGCCACACACGGAGTGGTACTTCGTACCCGTCGCCAACCCTGACGGATACGCGCACACCTTCACCGGCGGCCGGGCCAGGTTAGTTATTGCCAACTCTCAACCTGCGTTCGTTTCCAATATGATACTGAAAATTCGTAAATTATTTTGATTATTTTATGCCGCAATTTGTCAGTAATTTCGTATATTTCTTTATAGTCAGAAGAATGGGAACATTTCCGGTGCATTTTTCATCGTTGCCATGGCATAAATATATACATATATGTAGAAATTTCACCTTCGCATTTCCGAATTCGTATTTGGTGAAATTCGCTTATCACCACTTACGATGTAAGTTGATATATTGTTGTGTGTTCCTACTTGCAGGTTGTGGAGAAAGAACAGACGTGTGAACGACAATGCTCTGCCTGATCGCTGCAATGGAGTTGACCTCAACAGGAACTGGGATCTTAAATGGGGTGTGGGCGCCTCCCAAAACCCGTGTTCGGAGCTCTACATGGGCGAGGTTCCTTTCAGTGAAGCTGAGACTACGGGCCTGAAATACTTCATGGAAAGAGTCGGTCCACTCGACCTATTTATCACCTTCCACAGCTACGGACAATCAGTGCTCTATCCCTGGGGATGGACTAAAGACCCTCCAAAGAACGCCAAGATGTTGCACCGAGTTGGCCGCAGGTTTCTGGAAGCCGTTCAGCACGTGTCCAAAGGCCAGGTTGACTACACATTGGGGGGCTCTGGAGCCATGTTGGGTTTTGCCTCCGGAGCCACGGACGACTGGGCTTATGGGGCTTTAGGAGCCAAGCACGCCTACACCATCGAGCTCCGCGACACCGGCCATTATGGCTTCCTGCTGCCAGAAGCACAAATCGGATCTACCGTGCGGGAGACTGCGGCCGGAGTCCAGTGCATGGTGACATACATGATAAATAATGGCGTCTGCGCACGACGAAGAAGGAATGCAAGAAACAGAAATAACGTGTAAAAGAGGTCTAATCTAAACTCTTCATTACTTTATTTATTTTCATCCGAGACATGATTAGCGCGGCAGTAGTCTTAGAATTAGTCGTTGTGCACCGTGAACAATAAAATCTTTTCTGGTTGGATTCCAGTTTACTCCAGCCATAAGTCGAAATTTGTTTAGTATAAAGGGATAAAAAGATTAGATTTAGATGTTGGTCAATGATATTATTAATTTCACTTCGTTTCTTCTTGTGTTGTAAGACCTTTCTATAAATTATAGAACAGTTTAGAATATTTTGCGTATTCAGATTCGTTCAATTTTCAACCCAATAATTTTATTAGTTGCTTAAATGAGATGGACCCCTTTTTACGGAGATTTACGTTAATCTCGACTTTTCATCCCTGTCACATGATCTTTTAATTTTCAGGAATGAAATAATTACGTGTAAATATACTTTCTTGAGCCAGTGATCATTATTTCCACTTGAAATTGAGTTATATGTAAGGCAAATATATTACTAAGCAGGAGTGGAAAAAGTACACTCATTGCTTATGATCACTCCGTCTTAGGTGCTTCTTAGTAAGGCAAATATAATATATTACTAAGCAGGAATGGAATAAAATATGCGTTTAAAAATTACTTTTTAAAGACAACACTTCTAAAGACAAATTGTCTCCAACATTACGCGTGTGCAAAATTTCAGAGCGATTGGTCACGTAGAAGTGTGTTAAATATCGATTTTTATAAGATATGTAGCAGACAAAATTACTTTTTCAATTATTTTAATATAAAAAATGAAAATTTCAAAATTATTTATTCTGTCAACTGATTCATGCATTGTCTCCAACTTCAACGCAAGTGTTCAAAATTTCAGATCGATTGGAGAGGTAGAAGTGTGTTAAATGTTGATTATAAGATTTCTAGCAGACAAACAAACAAGAAGTGAAGTTAAACAGAAGTGTTGTAATAATAATATACATTTTAAAATTGCTTTTTAAAGACAACACTTCTAAAGAATCCAGTGTCTCCAATTTTACAGATGTACAATGAATTTCTCATTTTATTTTCGAATATTTAAAAATAAAATTTTCAGTTTTCTCTAATACAGTCTATCTAAAAAAATTTATTCTGTCAATTGATTCATGCATTGCCTCCGACTTCACACAAGTGTGCAAATTTTTAGATCAATTGGACAGGTAAAAGTGTGTCAATATCAGTTATAAGATTTGTAGCTGACAACATTATTTTGTCAATTTTTTTGATATTGAAAAAAAAAATTTATTTTTAATATAATTTATTTTGTCATTTGATTGATGCATTGTCTCCGACTTTACCCAAGTGTGAAAAATTTCAGATCGATAAGATAAGTAGAAGTGTGTTAAAATTTCAATTATAAGATTTGTAGCAGACAGACAGACAGACAAACAAGAAGTGAAGTTAAAGAGAAGTGTTGTAATAAAAACTGGCATTGAACGTGATCGTGTCCATTTGCAGATGTGAATCAATCAACATAAATTTAATTGACGTATTTTCTGGTGAAAATTGAATTTCTCTAATGTTTTTACGTCGACTTAATCACATCTTTTCAATTGAAAAAAAATTGACATTTGTCCTGTTGTTATTAATCCAGAAAATGATCGCCAGTTTCTGACACAAAAATATACCGTTATGTGTTTCGTATGGCTACCGCAAATCGGTTAAATTTTCCACGAACAGGAGCCAATTATTTTGAAAGCTCTCACCAAACACATCTGTCATCAATTAGTTCCGACTGAACAAGTTCGTAACATTTATAAAAGAAATTAAGTTTTCTGACGCCTTAACAACGTTTAAACAGTTTGCCGTGTATATTTGTCAATGTCGCGGTGAAAAAAGTTCAGGATCGATTCATCGAGTATATAGATCATTTGTTGATAAGATGAACTTTGAAGAATACAAAACCTGTTTGTTTTGCAATGATGCATCAACGAACTTTGATGGCCTAGGATCCGCACTTGCCATTGTGCATCAACGCCCGTTCATGTATCATTTCTAATAATTATATTATCTAAGGGGACGATAGAGTACTATTGAGTACCGCACCGGTTCTTCTGGGATGGAAAGATGCAGCCTCAATCATGTTTGGTTGTTGCAGTTGGCTCGGCTTCTACTTAGAAATCCTGGTAAAGCTTAGACGCAGCACGCGTTTAAAGTTTCAGTTCGATAAATTTATTCGGGATTTTGAAGTAGCATCTCGAAAGTAGCACTTTAAGTGGCTGCTCCTGTACCGAGAGCTCACGTCATCGGTTACGGTTCAAACATTGTTGATCCTCTTCTTCGGAGTGACAATTGGACGTGAATTTATTAATAGCTGCGGTGGATAGATTAGCAGCATACCATCGTGGTGAAACTTTTATAGCTTATACAGCGATAGCTACCCGTAGTACTCTCACCTCCTTTAAACTATGACGTCACCTGAGTTAACGATGTTATGAGTTCGTATCCACTTGAAACCGTTGAACACCTATGCAATAGGTTTTGCATTCCTTAGACAATTTATAGGTCCTATTTTGGACAAAATCGTATTACTGAAGTTTTTGTACTGATTATGGAGCTGGACTCCGACTAGTTTTCACTGCAGACAAAATGAATATTTTGGAGTTTTCTTTTATTTAAATGCTTAGTTCATATGACACGTTGCAACGGATCCGTCATTTCCTAATCTAAAGTAGATTTGACTTCGCATATAAATTTAAAAACAATCCACACTTCATCTAACTATTACAATTTGGAATTTTGGAATTTATGCAGAATTTGTCACAAATTTTCATAAAACATCGAACGAGTATAGATGCATTGGCCAAACCTTCATTACTGCATTTCTTCTAACAATAATTAATGCTCTGTGAGTCCGACTGAGGAAAGTCTAATTCTCAGCTCGTTTTTTTTAGAAGGCCGTAGACTGATTTTCGGATTGATAAAACATAGAATAAATTTTCATCTAAATGGTTACCAAAATGAAAATATTGATCGAAAAGAGGGCTAAATAGTTTCCACGTTGATTAAAATGATTGGATGTGCTATACTGATTTTTAAAATATGTTCTAAATTAATGTAAAGAAAAGAGCACTTTTTGCCCTCATGTGATGGTGCCCTCATTTTGATGGTGACTTTGAATCTTAATTCCGCAACAAAGGATGGGCAACTCAGCCGTCGTACACCGCATGTAGATTGGGTCATTGGGTCTCTATAAACAAAATTAGCGGAGCCTCACACGACATACATACGACATTCACCAGATGCAAACGATCAGTCACATGCAGGCTATATCAATCATACAGGTCATTTTTTCGTCACAAGAAAACGATCACTTATTCACCACATACGATCGATCACTTGTTCGTCATGTGCACCCGATCATTTATTCGCCATATGCACACGATTAATTGTTCGCCATACACATACGATTAATTATTCGCCACGGTCAAGCGATCATTTATTCGCCACGTATGAGCGATCACCTATTCGCCACATGCACGCGATTAATTATTCGCCTTACGCATACGATCAATTATTCGCCACGTGCGAGTGATCACTTATTCACCACGTGCGATCTATATACAATCGACTATTCGCCTCCTGCAATCGATCAATTATTCGCCGCAATCGATCAATTATTCGTCAACTATTCGCCAATCAAACAAATATTCGCCACATACAAACGTACACGTATAACGATCATTTATCCGTCACTCAGGAACGACCGCAAAAATGCACCGGGAAAAACTGGTAACCCAGTCTGCTTTTCTTACAAGTTTAAGTTTGATTACACGGGTCTGAAAAAATCTGAAAATTGTTTTATTTCTGAAAGGGTGCATGACTGTTTTTTGCACTGATTTCATTTTGGGTCACGATAACGTCAATTAATGCCTTGATAGGGCATTAATTTGAATTGAACTCTCATTTTACATTTAATTAAATGTGTATAGCACCTCATTTCCCATCACAATATCGATGATTTTTTTATAATTTTTAACGACGTCAAAATTTTAAGCTTTCCGTTTCCATGTTATGCGATTTATAAAGCGTGGCCCAGCACTAGTATTAGGTTGTATCAAAATTTGTTAGAAACAAGAAAATAGCTAAATATTTTACAACACTTCTCTTTAACTTCACTTCTTGTTTGTCTGTCTGTCTGTCTGTCTGCTACAAATCTCATAATCAAAATTTAACACACTTCTACTTATCCTATCGATCTGAAATTTTGCACACTTGCGTAAAGTTGGAGACAATGCTTGAATCAAATGACAAAATAAATTAGTTTTAAAATAAAAAAAATTCAATATTAAAAAAATTGAAAAAATAATTTTGTCATCTACAAATCTTATAACTGATATTTAACACACTTTTACCTGTCCAATTGATCTGAAAATTTGCACACTTGTGTGAAGTCAGAGGCAATGCATGAATCAATTAACAGAATAAATAATTTTGAAAAAAAAATTCTATATTAAAAAATGTTGAAAAATTAATTTTTTAATATTCGAAAATAAAATGAGAAATTCATTGTACATATTTAACATTGGAGACACTGGATTCTTTAGAAGTGTTGTCTTTAAAAAGTAATTTTTAAACGTATATTATTCAATCATAAAGTGTTAGACAATAACTTACTATCGACGTGTCAAGTGTTCATGGAATAAAATCACCCAGGAAAACAGCGAATAACATCATCATTGCGTGCCTATTATTTCATTTATTTGCTAGCGTGAAGTCAAGTGTTCATGGAATAAAATCACCCAGGAAAACAGCGAATAACATCATCATTGCGCTCCTATTATTTCATTTATTTGCCCTGAAATATTCCTTAATTCGGCCAAAACCTTTGCCTTTTGACTTTCCAATGCCTGATATTTGGCCTCTTGCTCATTGAACTCTATTTTTGCGGCCCTATTGATATCGCTCACCTTTTGTTCAGCATCGGCTACGAGCTGACTTGCGGTGTTTTCGGCCTCCGCTATTATTTGTCGGGCTTTCATTTCAGCGTCTGCCACTTTTTTGGCAGCCTCATTGGCGGCGTTCTCTGTAAGCCTTGAACTCGTATCTTCGGCAGTACGAAGTGTCTTTATCAGGGTCATTTCTACCTCACGTAGTTTAGACTCACTTCCCACCACAATATCGATGAATTTTTTTATAATTTTTAACGACGTCAATATTTTAAGCTTTCCGTTTCCATGTTATGCGATTTATAAAGCGTGGAAGTGCACATCCATCACTAGTATTAGTGGGTATCATAATGTGTTAGAAACAATAAAATAGCTAAATATTTTTAATTAGAAGTGTTAGACAATAACTTACTATCGACGTGTCATGTGTTCATGGAATAAAATCACGCAGGAAAACAGCGAATGACATCACCATTGCCTGCCTATTATTTGCTAGCGTGAAGCTTTTGCGGGAAAATTATAACGGAAGTATTTCCGTTCTTTTGATTTTGCTGCTGTTGCGCGGTGGAGCGGATCTGCCTAACTGGAGCGCTCCTCTTGTACAGACCGAAGAAGACTTTTATAAAGAAGAAATATATATAATATATACAACATATACATATATTTAATACATTGGGGGTTTCAAATTAACGAATTTAGCAAGGCAACTTTGATACTGGTGACATTTTACTTACTTGCTATTTTGGTTTAGAATAATAAACTGATAAAATATGAGCTATTAAAATATACGTTTAAAAAGTAATTTTTAAAGACAGCACTTCTAAAAAATTCAGTGTCTCCAACGGACGGGTCGCCTGCCGAAGACCACCACTGCCCTGGATGTAATGGACCATCATGATTCCTGCCTTCCGGAACGTAGCCTTCAACACTTCAAGCCGTCCGTATCTAGGCCGTGGGTCGAACCAGCCTTCGGTCGAACGGCCACTTGTCGAAGGACGATAAATTTTGGAACAGAACTATGCTATCTGAAACCAAACCTCAGATGCGGTGAACGTAAAATTACGTAATTTAACGATGCCTGGAAGTCATATTCGATCCGCGGCCTGGTGGTGCACGGCAGGTGGTGGTCAAGGCCAGAAGAGGACAAAGCCGAGTGGTGCACGGCTGATTGGTGTAGGTCCGGAAAGATCCGAGGCGTTCGATTCAGGGCTTATTGGTGCACAAAATTGGTGGTGCATGACTGCGCTCCCGTCCCCAACATAAAACATGTACAAAAGAAATTAAATTTTCAAAATTATTTATTCTGTCAATTGCTTCATGCATTGTCTCCGACTTTACGCAAGTCTGCGAAATTTCAGACAGATTGGACAGCTAGAAGGGTGTTAAATATTGGTTATAAGATTTGTGGCAGACAAAATTATTTTTTCAGTTTTTTTTAATATTGAAAAAAAAAATTATTTTTAAAATTATTTATTTTGTCATTTGATTCATGCATTGTCTCCACTTTACGCAAGTGTGGATCGATGGGATAAGTAGAAGCGTGTTAGATTTCGGTTATAAGATTTGTAGCAGACAGACAAACAAACAAGAAGTGAAGTTAAAGAGAAGTGTTGTAAAAAGTACACTCATTGCTCATGATCACTACGTCTCAGGTGCTTCTTAGTATAGTCTCCCATCAACTTCTCAACTTGAAATTTTCTACTAGGCACAAAGTGTAGAAACCGTCATATGGCATACTCTACTTTTTCAATAACCGCTTCTACCACGTGGACATGTTGTCCTGTTAATTGTTATCGAGTCTAAGTTTATTTTCATCTATTGATATGCATTGTAGCATTCAACTTTAAAAAGTGGAAAATATTATAGTTTAAGCAACTGATGGCTTTTGAAACTAAAAACCAGTTATTTGGAGTAAAACTGGGTGTACAAAATTTCACTAAAAATGTAAGTAAAACTCCGCTATAATGGGTGGGTTGTGAGATGAAAAAGATAGAACAATCTATACTTTGTTGTAGTAGTGCTGATAAAAAATGTCTTGTTTTGCGTCTGGGTCAACTGATGTGCACATCTGTAATGTTTCTTGATAATTGAAACATTATCTGCCCACGCATCCAAACGATTCCCTACCATTTTCTATTCATCCACAACCCAACCCCAAATATATACAACCAGTCTAATTATGCGCACATCCCCTTCAGTCTCATCATTTTTAATTCATCCTTCCTCTTTCAGGCCAGTCTGCACCGCCTCATTGTCACTTTCATAGGGGCACGGCGCACACACGCCATAACTCCATTGACGACTATAATGTAAATTGGCTATTGACATCTACATATGGTAGGAGTTTGTAGTAAATACATTTTTATACACGCAAAAAAGTGCTTAAGCAGTGAGTAGAACCTTATTCCCATTGACTCGGAATCGAATTTAAAAGAACGATCGTCAATTGAAGTACTTGGTGCTTTGATGTTGTAATGAAAATCAAGTAGACACTTTTCGGTACTCAAGGCCGAATTATATATTAGCAGGAACAATTCATATCTGATGTCCAGCTGGTGAAAGTCTTCAGAAGAGTTGCTCACAAAATTTAACCACTATCATACATTGGAGTGGTTAATTTATCGTAATTTATTTCTAATGGTAAATTATTTACGTCTTAATTAAGGCTGTCGTAATATCGTTATTTCAAACAACGTCCAGCATAAACATAATATATTTCCCAATATTTTATCAACTTCACGAGATAACTTTATTTGGCATGCCTTCAT
Source organism: Hyalella azteca (assembly GCF_000764305.2). NCBI lineage: Eukaryota > Metazoa > Arthropoda > Malacostraca > Amphipoda > Hyalellidae > Hyalella > Hyalella azteca. Next base: position 144,548 of record NW_025940149.1, read on the forward strand.
TCTTCGGTCAATGATCTTCATCTGTTGTTCAAAGGGAAGTTCATAAATATTATCTTCACCGTCGAGTGATTCCTTCGGAAGGCTGCAGGAACGCCTCTTATCGTTAATAAAAAAAATTAGGGAAGCGACAAAAATTGTTGAAAAACAATTCAAAGTGCAATCATAAATGAAAAATATGATATCTAACGAATAATTGCGTTGTTGCAATAATAACTAAACCACGTTGTTCAAGTCAAGCGCTAATTTGGGCAATTAGAATATCATTTTATGCAATTTGGCATGCGTACCGACATTGCATCGATAATTTGGCACCGACATTGCATCAACTCCTTCTGAAGCATATGGAAACAAAACACTTTCGTAGTAGGCGATTTTTTTACAAAATTCATTTGTATTATTCCTCTAAGATTTTTTTTGTTGCTATTTCGTTCGCCAAACGTAAAACGCTTAAGTGTTATCTCTAAAACGATAACTCTTTCAAACAAAATTTGTTGGACCAAGATAAATGGCCAAGCGAGAAAAAACTCACTTTCTGATTAGCTGTAGTAAATCGCGCTGCATGAAAGTTCATGTCACGCGACTTAATAGAATGAATATGTTGAAATATTTTTGCTTATGTGCAACCATATAATGTCTACTATTATGATGCCGTTTGAAATATTATTTTCCAGAGTTTTGCCTTGATTTCTTAGCTTCGCAGATATTTCTCAGATGCATTGAAGGATCGCGCACGTCGTCTGGTAAGCCTTCTCGAGCCCGCGTAGTCAGATGCTCTCCTCACTTTCAAGCTCTCTTCACTTATACTTCGCGTCGTATTGTAATATGGGCTTTATTTTTATATAATATTTCTATATAAGACTTTATANAAGACGTTATATGGTCTAGCATCAATCACTGTACCAGCCTCAAATTATCCGTCCAGCTGGAAGTTCCTATAACCCCAATCCTTATGTAACAGAAGTTCATTGCCACAAAAATTATTACTTTAGATTCGATTTGTAATATTGCTTCTGTTACTTGTTATGTTTACTTTGCGTTTCGTTATTTAGTATTTGAGGTCATTTAATATTTTATAGTTAAATTGACATTTGTTAAAATAAAGCTTGGTTTGCCAAGTCTTTCTTATTCTACAACACGTCGTAATTAGTGGCATCTTTCCCACTTATATTCTATTCTATTCTTTTATTGCAGTTCTCATATCATCCAACTCAGAGAGTTTCCTTGAGTTAGTAGGGGTGCAAAAGTGTCTGCCTTCTTGATACGACCAAATAGGCGATGCTGAGTTTTAGAATCGTTCAACGGATCAGATAATCGTGCAATATAACAGATCATCTCGGGCTACCATAATTTCAAATGATAAAAAATACATCAAGAGCTAACCCTGACCAAACAAAGACACTCAAGCGTGGCGACGGCAGTTGCGTGAGGTTCTCCGGAGCGCAATCGCATGGAATGATGAGGCGGGCGTCATCGCCGGGTCCGCACTTTGTGATCAATGCAAACTCGCGGGTTTGCTGCTGCCTTTCCATTGAGCAGCACGCGAGAGTAGACGAAACACTCAATGGAAAGTCGCTAGGGAAATAACGTCGCCGAAGTATAGCTGGAAAATCAATGTTGAGTGGAAGAGAGTGAGAGCGATATGATGGCTTGTGGAGTGCAGGAGTGACACTATTCCTACTGAAGAGCAGTGCATTCATATCATATTGATTTACGAGTACATTCAATTTAGTATACATTTAATTTTATCTGAGGTTGGTTTTTCGAGCACTTTTATTGTTTTATAAATTGTAATGGCTTTAAAACCCCGAAAAACCTATATTCTTTGGTTTTCAAACCATGGGTTCGGCTTTAAAAGCCCGAAAAAACCCTTATTCTATGGTTTGGTCTGCTTAGAGGAGTCGATCCATCGTGGCCTGGTACTGCTACGTCTGAAACGTATGCTGAGGGTACTAAGGAAGGCTTGCGATTCTTCTCAAAACGTCTCAAATTGAACTCTACGGAGCATAAAACAAGCATTTAATTAGATCATCTCTACTTTTCTGCCTCTAAATCATTGTAAATTTAAAAATTAATTGTATGAAATAAGTTTTCTTTTCGTGCTACATTGATTTTAACGTTTCTAAACTAGAGCTCTTCATGCCATAACCCATAAAAAGTCGGTGATCGCAAAGCTGTAAGTATTTATTTCTTGTTTGCAATGTAATTTGTCTCTTTGAACGTGTACCTAGACCTTCCCTGACCTAATTAATCAAGTCAGGTTTCAGCAAAAATTACGCTGTGCAAAAGCTACAGGTTGCGTGTTCCTTATTATCATTAAATAAACAATCACTGTTGGCCGTATTTGACCTTCCGTGAATAGTGAAGTTTGAGCCGAGCTCAGCGATTTGTCGGACGAGCCAACGGAACTCAAACCGTCCGCATTTGCAGAACGATCACCGGCCAGGAGCACGTCTGAACGCACTCGAGTAAACAACAGTAACTCCTTAACTAGGCTGATCTTTATTTATAATTGCCGTCTAATTCATAGGCCTGTCATCTGAGGTATCATTTAGGCCTAACTTTCGTGTAATTGCGAATTGAGGACAGATGCGTGGGGCTGGCTTACCTGGCTATCAAGCAATTGAAGTAATCCACCTCCGCTCTAGCACATCAATTTGCTTAATTAAACCAACCAACACTAATTACTTACAATCATAGGCCGAAATCTGGAACGATGCAATTATAATAATAAAACTTTGATGGTTCTTAAACCACTTTTATTCAATTTCACTTCTTGTTGTTTGTCTGTCCTCTGCAAATTTCATAATTAATTATTTACACACTTCTACCTGTCCAATCAATATGAAATTTTGTACACTTGCATAAAGTCGGAAACAATGCTTGAATCAATTGAACGAATAAATAATTTGAAAAACTAAAAAGAAAATTTCTTAGTATTGAAAAAATTAAATTTTGTTTTAATGTTTAAAAATAAAATAAGAGATTCGTTGTACATGTGTAACATTGGAGACATCAGCCTCTTCAAAAAGTCCTTTTTGAGTGCATATTTTAAACATGAAATTATCACAAGAAACTATTTATTCCTTTAATTTTCAAGGAAATAAAAAAAACATCAGCCCGTTGCATTCTTTCAAAAAACTTTTGGAGTCCAACATTTCCTCTATTTTTTGAGGTAAGAGTAATAAGATGTACAGCTGTACTGCGTCATTCTTAATAGGTGTGTTGTACACCTGTACTGCATCATTCTCATTAGGTGTGTTGTACACCTGTACTGCGTCATTCTCATTAGGTGTGTTGTACAGCTGAACTGCGTCATTCTTATTAGGTGTGTTGTACACCTGTACTGCGTCATTCTTATTAGGTGTGTTGTACACCTGTACTGCGTCATTCTTATTAATGTTGGCTGTGGGTGCGGTGGGTGATGTTGGCTGTGGGTGCGGTGGGTGATGTTGGCTGTGGGTGCGGTGGGTGATGTTGGCTGCAGTGAGCGCGGTGGGTGCTCTGGGCGCTGTGAGCTGTGGGTGCTGTTATGGCTATGGGTTCGGTGAACGGTGGGTGCGGTGGGTGCTGTGATATGTGGTTGCTCTGGGTGCTGTGATATGTGGGTGCTCTGGGTGCTGTGAGCTGTGGGTGCGGTGGTGCTCTGGGTGATGTGAGCTGTGGGTGCTCTGGGTGCTGTGAGCTGTGGGTGCTCTGGGTGCTGTTAGCTGTGGGTGCTCTGGGTGCTCTGGGTGCTGTGAGCTGTGGTGCTTTGGGTGCCGTGGGTGCTGTGAGCTGTGAAGCAACAGCTTTTGCATTATTCCCTGAAATTTGAGTTGATGTACTCGCGCTGGAATCAAAGGGGACAATTTTACAGCTCATCGAGCGCACTTAATTTGGCCCGCGGGCCAGATCGCAATCTCTTCTATTAATTCGAACCTATTTGCTGCCGCTCGCGCGTGATCAAAAAACAAATAAAATGCCATGCATGGAAAAGTCCGGCTCCTTGAGTCGTGGTTTTTGAAGCTTGATGTTCGCTTGCTTTTCTTTTATAAATTACGACCTCACATGCTGCAAAAAATATCCTTTGTGGGTCGGCGTTCTGCATTGCTTGGTTTGCGTTTATTATTTATTATATTGTTATTATTATGGTTTGCGTTTTTATATTTTTAATAAACAAATTATTTATTATATTACAACTGACGATTATACCTCATTATTCAACCATCATTTCCTTCGTAACTGCAAGTCGTGTTTCTCTTTCATTAATATAGGACGTTCTTCCTTCTACCATATGCACGACTCTCTATTATTCAGCAACTCAGCAATGTCTGTCTGAATTACTCTGTTTTCCATACTTTTACACCTTTTTTATTTCATTTCATTTATTTTCTTTTGACTCATTTTCTTTCAAGCTATTTTGGTTATTTGTTGTTCACCACTCGTGTCTCCGTGCTCCTCATTTCACTGCTCGATCACGCTGCCACTCGAGACAGCCACTCACAATGCAGCCGTCAGCGTGCCAATCCATGATTCCAATTAATTTAGAGTGTCTGGCAGACGGCACTTGCAGCCCCACTCTGAGATCCTTACAGATTTTCAGCTGTCATTTTGAGATTAGGGCGGCACTGCGACGCTGGTCGTAAACACCTCAATCCTCCGCCGCTGCAGCCGTGCCTCCAAGTAACACAATATTCTGCACAGCGCAAAATTTCATACCTGTCTCGGATGAAAAAATTTTATGAGCTACGTATTCTCTTGAAAAAATTTATATCTTAAATATAATAAATTTATCTCTACATAAATCTGCACAACGCTCTTTCTTGATGCCATTCATCGCAGGTGTCAACACGCTGAAGGCAAATGAATGCAGTGAACAAACACAGCGTGCCAACTTGGAGTTTAATGTGGATCTTCGTCTGAATGCTGGGAAAAGGAATGATTATTTCCATTTGTTTTTTTTTTCATAAAATGTCACTCAAGTCTGCTAAAAAAAACTCGCACTGTACGGAGCGCTGGTGAAGATAGCGTGGTGCGTAAGGGTTCTAGATGCTCATTAGGCTAATGGTGTACACCTACGAGAAGTGTCGTGGCGGCTTTTCTGTGCATGTGTCAGCGTTATTTTTATTATTATATAGTTTTGGATTATGTGTTCTTTCTTCTAATCCAACATGTAATTTATGCAGTGTCTGTCTTGTATATTTCAGAATTTCATTTTCATACCAAATCGTTAATTGACAATTACACTCAATTGATTTTAATTCCATATTTTCGTCAAGGAACACTTGCGCTCTATTCAACACTCTGCCGTGAACAATACTGCCTACACTGCAGCACTGCGACTCTTGTCCGGAAATGTTTCTTTCTTCCGCGGACGTCATAATCCTCCTAATGAATGAACACAGTAATTAAGAGTAGCGCTCATTGCTGTCAGACGCTCCTGCACAATAAAACCTGAAGCCAGCACCGGTACTTTAAGAAGCTCATCCTGTATATCCTGCTAATCCTGCAGCGAAAATTACAAGTCTAAGACAAAGTTAAGTGAGGATGCCTCGCTTGCTTCTGAGAAGTTAATGCGGCGCACGAGTCAAAACTCCAGGAACGCAATTTGTTTTCTTCTGAAGCTATTATAGAAAATAAATAATATACGATTTGTCCTGAGTGCAACCAATATTTGCAGAAATTTTGAAAATAAATGCACAAAAATAGGCTTAAATAAGTACCCCTCGTTTGTTTTCCAGTTAATAACAGCAAGCTGTATTGAAGTTCTCAATATTTGTTGGCACAACTCTGTAACTATAGTTTTCAAAATAATAACGAACAGAATATTGTTCTTTCGCAATTTAGCAATTGTTTGTGATTCAAATCTCACTCTAAATTTCGTTAGGACGAATTTATCCTTCATACCTGCAACGTGACGTCACAAACGGTTTAGAACATCAGCACAATTTTGCGTACACTCGATCATACGTGAATGACAACTTGCGCTGGATTGGATGTCCGTGTCGCAACTTAAAAAAAAATTCAATGAACTAATAATGCCGGAACTCGAATTTATTTCCATCACATTTAATAAATATATGTTTAATTGTGTTCAAATTTCAAATTTTAAATAAATACTGGCATCTCGGTGTATACAAAACGTTAGGCCTTCATCAGAGAGGCACGATGCGAGTAATTAAATACTCCCATGCCAAACTTTTCGGTTTGCTACGTCAGATTTATTCAACTAGACTATTTCATCATATCTTTTGCAAAACATGAAATCCCCTTCATCCTAATCCTCGTAACAAAATTGTCCTGATCCAGACGGAGCATCAGGTGCTTTTAAACAACGTCCTGGAAAAGTTAAAAACGGATATTTTTTAAAGCGAAGTTGTTCTGCGCACTGCCGCTCAAAAAGAAGGCTAATCAAACTCTCAGGAAAAACCTCTGAAGATTTGGGTCCAGGAAGCACCCAATTTTCTGCGTGGTGTTTACGTCGTCTTGCCGCGGGCCGCGCCGGGGCCCTGCATGCAAGTGAGCGATGATTGTGTGTGATATAGTGGGACCAGGGCCTTCCTGCCAGGAACTGCTGCTACTTCCTGATTATAACGGCGGATATCTTAATATAGGCAGCTAAACAAGAAATACTTCTCAGTGATGAGCAAAGAATCGGAATTTCTCAATAGGTAAAAAATCATCAGTTCAATCAAAGTTGAAAATGGAAAATATATTGGAAAATATATGAATGGAAAATATATTTCAATATATTTCCATATATTGAAATATATGGAAATATATATTGAAAATGGAAGTCTTGCGGCCGACAGTGATTGCTTCCGCTTCCAGAGAAATTAAAATGTGCATTATTCAATTTAATATTACGTCATATGCATTATTCGGAGCAATATTTCAAATGTCGTTAATACTGTACCTTTTATATAGCATTCTAGAACCTTTGCTCATATTTAGCTCTGATTTCGATGTACGAAATAACCCTACACAAAATAGTGGCTTGGTCGTAGATCTAAATGCAAAATTATTCTGCCGAAAATTTGCCGGCAGCCTTTACTCATATAATGAGCAAATCTATTTTTCTTTTTATCTTTTCATAAATCGATGTTTATTACGTAAAATTTCACTGCCACGACTGAAAGTACCGTTGAATTTTTATAACTTATGACCGACCCGAGGTTGAAAACTACTCAAATTTCGAAGCAGCAAAATAAAAACTTATATCGCTTCTCTGCAGATTACTCGGAACTTAGGATCTGTCTTGGTTCCGAGTTTGGTTTGTGCAGCCATTGGTGGCGCAAAAATAAAATGTTCTTGAAACAGAACGTTGAAAAGGAAAGCTCCTATTGTTGTGTGTGACCCTCAGCTAGACCGCTGCAGCTCTGCAGGCTGTGTCTGGATTTGCTCTTCCGTGACAAAAGACGTTGTTTCCACTCGACCTCTCCGATAGCGGCCAAGAAATCTCTGTGCACGCATTCCCGGGCTCAGCTGCTCTTTGAGTTATAGCTGTCATTTTTGAAAAAAAATACTGAGAAAATTGCGTGCTATGATTCAGCGCTGTCTTGTACTAACTCTCATACTAAAACGATGTTCTAACTTTTGTATGGAAACTCAAATTGTGTGATAGACCATGGACGTTGTGATAGACCTACATAAGGTAAAATTTTCTAAGGAATACTAGATATTTTTCTACGAAAAGCGGGATTACTTTGTTTATTGACTTGAAAGAGGATCTCCCTCAAAATTAACTTAATTGACGTCTACTGAACGACCGATCTCTGAAACTTTGTACTCAGATGTAAAATACAGACACAAGCACTTTTCATCGGTATGAATTTTGAAAACTTTTCTTAAAATCAAGAAAACCTGTAAATTGAATGAAAACGGGGAAAAGGAGGTGTCGTACTCGAAAATTCTTAGAGTTAAAATTACATAGTTATATGTTCTTGAAACATGTGCCTATCGACTTTATAGCCTTCTTTTCAAATTCCTTTTTAGCGCATTTTCTCATTTATGGAATAAATGCCCTATTGTGCTCGTCGTGTCCGTCTGTCTGTCCGTCCGTCCGTCTGACCGTCCGTCCGTCTGTCCGTCCGTCCGTCTGACCGTCCGTCCATCTGTCCGTCCGTCTGTCCGTGACTTCACGTTTTTGTCGACGAGAAAATGCGCTCTCTGTCTCTCACTGCAGCGAGTACTGAGTTATATTTTTTCTACTTTTTCATGTTTTTTCCACTTTCTTCCCACACCCTTACTTTTTACCAAATATTAAGAAGCAAATAAGTGTTCCAAGAGTCGAAAGATATTTGTGTGATTAATCGAATGCTGAGCATCTTAATTGATGCTGTTCCTAAATGAAAGGTGTTATTGCCTTGAATTAAAACGTTCTATTGTTCAGCAGAGACGTGAAACTTAGACAGTGCGCAAATAAAAAATCAAAGGTTAAAAATGATGTCCGACTTGTCAAGCCCGAACTTAGGCACGCACAGACATGCATACAGTTTAATTGCTGTGTCAAACACGCCGTTTCACAGCAGCAGAATACGATCAGAAATGAGAACGAAAAAAATTTCCAAGGAAACGACTCACACATTATGAACTTACCCACGCGTAACCTCCCCACAGCAACAAATTAATAAATTACCAAATAAAATAGCCTCATTAGTGAAGCTCTTTCGTTTGGGTGTAACATTTACATTAATTTATTCCAAGCAATAAGCATCGTTATTGTTATCATATATGACTCATTTTTCCATTTTGAGAATGCAGTGATATTATTCGCCATCAAATCTCTTGATGCATAACAAATGTATCCAAAATTATTGGTCTATAGCTAAGGTATTATTGGTATGCATTACGGCCACTCACAATTTATTTGATAAAGAATATCTTGCTTTGACTCTCACTAGTCCGTAATAACACAAGCAGTTTTCCCATGTTTTAACTGACTACTCAGAATGATAATGATGATTTATACTGTAACGAGAAAAAATAATTATTTTAGCTGTTCTGCATATGATCGTATTTTTGTGTTTAAAATATTAACAGGGCTCACGCTGCTTGCGACCATCTGCTTGTTTCCGGCCCCCGCAGATTTTCCTTTCATCTGTAAAACTTATTCACAAAAACCAATTCAAAAATTTTGCTATTAGTTGTTTTCAAGCATTAGTTTCAGAGGTTATTCCCATGGATATAGCTGTGCGACCGGCAGCTGAGTATTCAAATGCGCATTATACAGAGCAACGAAGGCAGAAACAAGTGGCCGAGTTTATGGAAGCGACCGTTGGTTCACCCACAAGGCGGTCTACCAAGGACGCATCTCCCCCAGCGAGCGCCCTCTCGAGATAGCGGGGCTCCCACTCACAGGGCGCTGTGTAGGCGCCGGTAGCAGAAATTTGCCATAAGACTTGTGCGCACAGTCGGTATTTGTGGCACGGGTGCGACGCCATGCAAACATTGTGCTGCACGCAACAGGGAGCCTGACAAGCTTTCTGGAGCACAAACGCCAGGTAGCTACTCCAGTTGCTGCCATTCTCGTGCATGGGAATTGTGGATGTATTATTCACTGAATATACTTAAGCTTCCGCTCAAAAGATCTACTTTATACATGGTTTAATTATTGGCAGCAGCTCAAGTCTGTCCCATACTGAGCCCCTCTTATGAAGAACAAGGCTTTAGAATTCTTTTAAATTAAGATGCGCGGCGACCACCGCATGACTGTTCAAGCAAATTAAACACTAGCTCCATATTTTTTCGAGAGATGAAATTAAACAATATCATATATCTTAAACATATAGAAATTAGACAATTTTATTGGTTTTAGTGATGCCAATAACCCTTACAATGATCATTTCTTCACACCATGCAAATTATTTTCAGTTAAAAATATTTACGTCAATCGTGATGTTTTGCATGCCAATTATTTACAGTTAAAAAGATTTACGTCAATCGTGATGTTTTGCATACCAATTATATTATTTACAGTTAAAAAGATTGACGTCAATCGTGATGTTTTATGCTAATTATTTCCTTTTAATAAGATTGACGTCAATCAGGATGTTTTGCAAGACAATTATTTCAATTTAAACAGATTGATGTCAATCGTGATGTTTTGCCTGCCAATTATTTACAGGTAAAAAAATGTAACGCCAAAAGTAATGTTTTGCATGCCAATTATTTCCAGTTAAAAAAATTGACGTCAATTGTGATGTTTTGCCTGCCAATTATTTACAGGTAAAAGGATTGCACCGAAAGCATAAAATAGTTCGAGGAATTTTGTTCTACTCGAATTTGAATAAGGATTGTGAGTGTTNATGTTATGTTATGTCATGTCATGTCATGTCATGTCATGTTATGTTATGTTATGTTATGTTATGTTATGTTATGTTATGTTATGTTGTGTTATAATCAATCTTAGCTTGGCCCAGGCTGTGTGAGCTTAAATTAAGAGAAAATAGTATACATAACTTCATTTAGAACACTATTTAACTAGAATTTAGAAAGTGCAGCACAACTATCCTCGTAAATGACAGTCATTACCAAGTTAGCATTTGAGCAACTTGGTATTTCTGTACACACCAATGTTGCAAAATCCACAAGGAACAATGAAGATAACTGAAAACAATCAATATTTCAACCTATTTCAATGAACGGAACCGATATCTTTACAAAAATTATCTCATGATCCCTCATCCATCTCTCCCGTTCGGGTATCCGACGTTTCGTGTAAGCGAGCTTCAGAACGAGTAACATTGACGGGAAAGAGTAACCCTTCCCTCTACCTCCTCCTGAAACGAAACTATGGGCTACTACTTTCCAGCATCAACTCGCTGGTCGTTTGAGAATATCTGCCTCGTTGTTGGATTCATCATGTGAACAGGAGTGCCTTGACTCACCTCAAGGATATCGAGCGAGTCTATATGCAGTACGCGAGAGTTACATGATCGAGGACCTCACCAACAGTAATTAAGTTGACTATGAAACAAACTATTATGGTTTCTGGCAACACAATTTCCGGGAAACTGGTATGACTTTAAATGATGGGAGCTTACGAATGACTGCAAAATGCCTCACTTTTTTTGTTAGAAATTATTTTTTCCCAATCTACTGCGTAAAATTACGTTTTTGTTCATTTATGACAGACACAATTCACGAGCACAATTCAGACACAATTCACGAATTTATAACTATTTTCGATCTTCCAACACTTTAATTGCACATTTATAATAACTTACATGAACTGTAGGCATTAAGTGCCCTTGTGATCGTTGCAGGTTACCTGAAAGCATCCTTTATATATATAAATTAGCCTTGAAAAGCCCAATAAAACACAAAAAGGCAAGTTTATTAAAGGCAGAATATTTCAAAACGTGCGCTTCTTTCCAAAGGTACTGTTAAACTATCCTGTATTGATTTTTTGAGTACACTAAAAGCCATGCAGTAAGACCACTACAAGCGTACACTAATAGCGCTTATTTGGCACTTTATTCGCCATTGAAGTTGTGTCGAAGACCCCATCGTTACTTACGTTAATCGCGGCTGTGATTATAGGGATATTCTATAGCCGAGTGCGTGCCCACAGGCTTCCCCTGCCATTTCCCTTTATTGATATCTGCCTCTTGAAGCTTGAAATCCGCCATCTCCTGCCGGATTAGTGAGCATCAGAAGTAATCCGCATCGGCCTGACAAAACCGATCATGTAATTACAAGCCTGCATGTGTCGACTACGATTGACCGCTGCGACTCGACCAAATCAAAACTCGCACGACGGTGACAGAGGAAATATTGGCCGTGTGGTTTGAACATAAAGCCTTTACATGGTGTGAAAATAAAGTGGTTGTTCTTTTTAATATCGAGTAAGTGGTTCAGTATTGTGTATGGTAGTTAATTGAAAAGTCCACAGTTCGGTGATCAAGGTGCGAATGATGAGTCTTTGTTTATTAGCGTCAACATATAGTCTGTTATGACGGGCGGCATGAGTTGAGGCTAAAGAGGATAACTTGATGGTTGGTGAACATCATGTCATGTAGGTTACAAATAATCTAGTCTCGCTGCGCATCTGTCGCATCGTGAAAGTTTTTTCCTCGTCCGGCAAATGGGAAATTGAGAGATTTTACTGACAATAAAACTGAAGCATCTAGATTTATAATTCGAATGACAAGGCATTCCCAGATTTTTTTCAAGCAGGTATGAATTTGGCTTTATTCGTTCGGGTCTTTGGCAGATGATAAAAGAACGCAAACAGTATACCAACTCCTCAGAGTTCAAGCTTTTTCCGTTTATTACTCACTTCAATATATCAAACAATATTAATTAATATTCAGTGGGAAGCGTCAATACTTTAATTAGACATTTGAATAAATATTCACATTTTTATCAAAGTTACTGCAACCATCAAAAATACGTGATCGACCATATAGTGACAAGCTACAAATTACTTCAGCCAAGCCAACACAACGAATGAAAGTAAACTGCACAATGGAGACAACAGACGTTCATGAATTGCTCTCTCATTTTAGGTCCGTTGCGTTTGAGTTTTTCAACAAAGTCTAATAGTATTAGCTACACGCTTCAGTTCACAAGGCTATAAGTGATCAGCAAGAGAGCTTAGCTCAACCACCTTTGCCCGGAACCTCTCCTGAAAACTTACTATTGAGCAGAGCACCTAAGCCGGATGAGCTTACGCTGAATTGACGCTGAAATTGCCCGGGAATTTGCATCGGTGACCCAAGCGTGAAAATTCAATCGTAATTTTCTCTCCGGAATAATCATGCACGTCTTTTTCATTCAGCCAGAGGAGATTTATAATCCAGAATAAGGTCCTAAACGACACTCTTTGGATACAATAATCTTGCAATCCGGCCAGAGACAGATTGTAACACAAACTCCTTGTCTAATGAAATTTTCGATGTTCTTCCCAAAAAATAACTAAGGCAGCTGGCTAGCGGTAAATTTTGAAAATTTTAGTCATTCAATATTTTTCCCGATCAATTGAAAGCGTTTACTTCTAGTAATTCTATTACTTTAGTTTTTTAGATCATTTTAAACTAGATGTCTGGTTTTTAAAATGCAAATGATGATACGTTATCTTCATATTCATTCCTGTTCCTATTAGTTAAGATTGAAGTAGGTTTGGTTAGTATAGGTAAAATTACTGTGAGGCCTTTTTCGCAAATATAACAAATAACATTCAAATAAGATCTTCATAATTGATCGTCCTCTCATAAAAAATTCCTGGTGCAAGCTCAACATTAAATCAGTTCTTCAATTCAAACGCCAAAATGAAGCTAAGTTAAAATAAAATGCACCGGTACATTTATTTCTATTCGCGCAGCAAGGCAAGTTACCGAACCGTATTCAATTTTTACACAAATAGGAAAAAAACTCACTTGAAGGATTATAAAATTAACATCATAAGCTAAAAATATGTCCGAGCATCAATTTTGGCGTTTTTTCTTGTAATGAACCTGTCCATTCGAAGCTAGTTTCCTAGAGAGGAAGAAGAGGGCAGAGTTAAGTAAAGTGAAGCGGAAGAGTTAATATGTGAAAGAAAAGTTGTGTTGAGATCGTCTTTGAACGAGTGAGCCCTACGGCGCCCGCATCACGGCCCTTAATACATTTACCGACGAGGAACGTGTGAAGAATCTAAGCTTCCACTGCTGCGCTCGCTCGGCCATTAAATGAATGGTGATCTTTGGCGATTAAATTTCCTAATAAAGAATGTCAGTGCGTTGTTAATCTTTAATCAAACTTGAGAAGCAGGAAAATATAATAAACTTTTCATCGAAGTAAATTGACCTTCAGTAGAGCTGTGAATAATATAAAACAAAAAATAGTGCCTAAAAATTGAGAAATCATAGACGATTAATTTTTTACTTTTATTGCTAATATCACAAGACTAATTAAAATTTGATATTATATAAACGCGCCACGAATATGTTATTGCAATATCTATCGGATTAGGAACATTGTGACAACGATATGTTGCTAACAGCACATATAGTCACGGCAAGGGTCGCAGATATGCAGACAACATTCGCAAGTCTCAAGTATTGAGCGCATCAAAGTCAAAGGCGGAAAATCAAGTCCCTCAAAGCGTGCTGTCCGCGACCAAGCATTTGATTTGAGCCTTGCGGTCTCCGGGGCGATGAGAATGCAAGCGTCTGGCGCGGTGTAAGCGTCTTGCAGTCGCAAGCAGATTAAGCGCAGCTCAGTTGAGATTAGAGACTCATAAGCTCTCTTGTTTGAGGACTCTTGGTCAAGCACCGCGTGAATTTGGTGTATAATTTGTAAATTAGAAATTAAATTTGTGTGTCTTGAAATCGTTAAATGCTCTGTAAAAGTGTACTTCCTTAAGCGAAATTTAGCGATTTTACACGTTCGCTAACATCCGCGTTTAGAAATGTTTCTCGTGGCTAGAAACGTTACGCTGACATCACTTTTCTTGAAACAATGAAACTATTGACCTCGGGCCATGAATCACCTCCGCAGGTGATTTGACAATAAAGTTACAGCAAGCGACACTCTTTAATTCATGAAATTCATTCCAAAGTGGATCGTCTTGAATCCCAGCTGAAATCTGGCAGTCGCGAGGAAATTCCTCTGTAGCAAAAAATTTTGCAAAGTCTCTTATTGATTTTATTTCTAAACATCATTGTAAACATCATTGGTCTTCCTGTTAATTATATGTTTCTCAAAATGGAATGCTTGACGTATAGTTCAAACGAGTTAATGTTATAAAATGCATTTTAGAACTAACTATTTATCAGAAACCATTAAAATGTTGGGCTATTATTCAAACACTTTTATTGGAATTAGGAAAGTGCGAGTGCCAAAGAATGGCACTAAAGTTTATTGCACCTGTCTTCCACCAGTTGAAAAATTCGATTTCATAGCAACCACTTTGGAATTTAAAACTTTTCTTCGTTTATAACCTTCGCGAATTTTGAACATATTTTTGATATCCACGCTAACTTTTTCAATAACTTATGTATTGCCTGAAAGCACAAAACTTCTAAAGATTATGTCTCTATTGAATCGTTAAGTACAGAGGAGACGAGTCTCTCATGCCGAATTCATGGCATTTTTTGAAGATTTCCGTGTTATATACAACACTTGTGACACACTGAATAATTTGTAGCACGCTCGCATATTTTCAATGCATCCTCCATAGCGTTCTCTGCATTTAGCAATTCCTCACCACATCTCCTATTTTTATCTACAACTTCAGCAGGCAACAGTGTAATAATCACGATAAATATTTGGCACTCTCCATATCTCCAATTTCTTTACATCTACACTGCATGGTGAGGCCGAGGCATGCTATGTCGACACATTATATGTTGCGCCTACAGCAGCAAGGTGCTGGTCAGCTCCTGTCACTCAGCTCATTGTGGTGCACTTGTGTGTCGGGGCAGCAGCTCATTCTGTATCAGGGATACCGAGTGGCAGAGAACTGTTGCCTGCTCATAACTGTCGGGCATTGGGTATATCATGTGCACTTCGCCGTCTTCTGTCCTTTTTCTTTCTGCCCTCAATGGAAAAATTCCGCCACTCACGACCATAATATTTAGCTAAACTTGTTCGTCAGTTTAGCACTACCTAAGAAATATTCTTGTACAAGTTATATACATGATTGAATAGACCAAAAATGTATATATTCAACTAGTAAGATGTCATAGGTTGAGAAATTGGTTGAGAAGTTTGAGAATTTGGTATAGGTTGAGAATTTGCAGCTAGCGGCCCTGATATCTGGAGTGGATTAGAAAAACAGATAAAATTATTCTTGATTTTATTCACACAGCTCTCGAACAATTGAAACCAACAGCTGTGTACCCTCAATAGTGACACAACGTTACGAAGTAAGATAAGAAATGACACGTTCATAAAAGAAATCGGCTAATAAATAATATTTTTGGCTCAATTATATAGTGAATTGAAATTGAGCGTCAATTTAGCGTTCTGTAGATGAACTGTTAGGCTGTCTTTCAATTAAAACGTGCAAGGAAACTTTGCCACCTCTTCTTAATTTCTAGCGATTCTCCCAATACCGTAGATTGGGATTGAATATCAACTTTCGTTGTGCATTCCACTTCTGAACAGCCGAACTAAATAAAAAACAAATAAAAGACCCCTCAATAAAATTTGAGGGGTCTCTGATCTCATTCATGGGTTGGTTAAATGCATTAATATTAGCGCGATAAATATCCATGATAATATGAAAGGTATCGTTGACGGAATTTAAACTAAAATTTTTTACTGTCCGAAATTTTTGTCCGAAATGCTTCAACAGTGATCGTACCACATCAATGAGTGAGTCCTGTCCTTATGCCAATACGACAAAATCATGAGGAAAATTTAGGCCTTTTTTCACAGTTATTTCAACAGCCCAAATCGAGAAAGAGGATCGGAAGTTTGTCTTTAGTTTATCTGCCTAGTCAGTCTATCCGCAAGCAGACAACCGTCCCTGATACCTCGGCCTCAAAGGACAAGCCTCTTCTTCAGATTAATTCGTAACAATAGTGAGCGAGCAGATCTCTTCTACAATGAGAGCTATCACGTCCAGCCAATGATGTACCAAATAAAGTAAACTTGCCGTTGTGTCTCAGTTAGAAGTGACCGCAGCTTCTACACAGGTGCAGCCCATGAACGAATCTCTTCGTATAGAATGTTAAGTGATAGGAAGAAGACAGAAACCATCTTTCCCGTTTTAACCAAAAAATTTTCCTTTGATTTTTAAATTTGGTGTGAAACTTATTTTAAGATTTTATTCAGGATTAAATTTTGTTCAAACACACATAAATATCAATAGGAGAGATGTCTTGTTAACGTATTTGCTAAGAAAACGACGACGTCGCTAAATCAACATTATGAAGAATTGAGTGGTAATATATATTTAAATATCAAATCATTTATATTCCCGTCAAGCCAAAATATAAAAATATGTTTTATATGAGTAAAATATTAAAAACCTAGAGGTTTTGTTCAATTATTTAATAAATCTCAGCCGTTGAACGTGTAACGAGGGCCCCAAACCACGAGCTCCATGCGAGCGCCGCCCAAACAAAGCAACAAAGACACTAGACAAGATATGGAGCCTCGTCATGCTATGTTATTGAGAGCATCTCGGAAAGAATAAAGGAATTCTAGCGTCGGTTACTACTTGGAATGGGAATGAACAGGATTTTCTCACGGGATTGGTGAAGCAAAGAACTCGGCCTCTCATCGTCAGCAGGTGAGCTTTGTAGAAATTTGTCGGGCGGTGATGCGCCTTACAAAGCCTTGTTTAAAGCACCGCAATGCGTCAACTTGCCTCATTCTCAGCCATGTACTTCATCACGCTATTACTGCTTGCATCACAAGTTTAAACTACAAAGCAATAAACAAGCTGAGGTTTATAAGTTTACTGGCGGTTATATCAACGACATGAGCAACGGTGTATATACATATACGGGCTGCCTTACTATGAAAAGTTTTCAGTGGCAGTGATTGAAATGGAAATAAATAATATGCTTTTAAAAAGCACTTTTTAAAGACAACATTTCTAAAGAATCCAGTGTCTCCGATGATACACACGTACAATGAATTTCTAGTTTTATTATCAAATAGTAAAAAAATTAATTGTGTAACTTTATTTTTGAAATTTTAGAAATTTTTAAAACTTTTCAAAATTGTTTATTCTGTCAAATGATACATGCATTGTCTCCAAAGTTACGCATGTGTGAAAAATTTCAGATCGATTGGGCATGTAGAAGTGTGTTGAATATCGATTATAAGATATGTAGCAGACAAAATTATTTTTTCTCAATTTTCTTAATATCATATATGAAATTTTTTAAATTTGCAAAATTATTTATTCTGACGATTGATTCATGCATTGTCTCTAACTTTACGCAAGTGTGCAAAATTTCATATCGATTGGAGAGGTAGAAGTGTGTTAAATATCAATTATAAGATTTGTAGCAGACAGACAAACAAACAACAAGAAGTGGAGTTAAAGAGAAGTGCTTGATAATAGCAGTCGGGCCAGCATATTGTGAAGGTTCGGTTGCATCGTGGTGCTCGCATTAATGTATAAAATAATCATAGATTATGCCTACATAAGGTGTTTTAAAAGTACGTTGTGCCATTAGTGTATAAACAATAATACTGGTAATAAAATCGTGAGTAACCGCCAACTTTGAGGTCGCGTTGGTCGACCTTTGCATCGATCGTGATCTCATCAATAACAATATGTTTTTTTATATTGAAGATTATTTCCATAGTGTTTTGACACTATGGAAATAATAATAATAAGTGTTTGACAGAAAATGCACAACAATACAGACTGAAAAAGGCGGACTCTGAATGATTGATGTCTTTATTTTCATTCGACATTGTTCAAATTGAATTGCCACTGTCAATTTCCAAATTTCAAATAGGCAATATCTGCCTTTAAATTTACCAGCACAGTTAACTCTGAACGTAATTTTCCTCTTAGTATCATTTTTCATTCATGCTCTCGGATATCATTAGTGACTCGCAGTACTTAGGCTGTAGCCATCTATTCTAAACTATCAATGTATCCTGCTACTGGAATACACCTCCCAAATGGTATATGGATTTCGGACTGTTACTATCCACACCATCAATGTATCCTCCTACAGGAATGCTCATCCTAAATGGGTACAGGGATGTAAGACTGTTACCAGCTACACTGTTAGTGACCGCCTTTAAATATAATAATTTCATCGATAGTGAGGTTAGGTGTTTTGTCATTTTGTTTTTGAGTGAACTATTGTTTTAGAGTGAATTCGTCTAGACCCGACCACAGAGCGGGGCTCCGAACCTAGGACATGGTTGTGAATAAATAGGCAATTGCTAGAAAGACACACGGTTTATAGTTTTATATTTTGTTTTCTTGTATTTATCGTTCATTTATTATTATAGCTAATAATTCATCAGTTTTTATTCATCCTTCATTTGCGATCATTGGTCAAGTGTTCGGGGTCAGAGAATGCTTATTTATTGGTTAGTCCCCAATAACTCCATCAATGTATCCTTCTACTGGAATACTCCTCCCAAATGAGTACATGGATGTAAGACTGTTACTATCTACACTATCAATATAGCCTCCTACTGGAATACACATCCCAAATAGGTAGGTATATGGATGTTAGACTGTTATCTAGATGTCCACTTACTGAAATGCTCATCTCAATAAGTTTTATGTTGCTATCTAGATGTCCACTTAACTGAAATGCTCATCTCAATAAGTTGTAACTATAGATTTATTAGCACATAGCTGTAGCACTGATTCCAGTCTCTATTTATCAGACGCACGGACGAGGAAGAACTACCGAGACGTTGTTGACGAGCATCCGGCTGTTGCTGCTTCTGTACCTATGCCTGTCTCCTGTAGCTGCTATTAATAATAACTGTACATCAATGAAAAGCAGGTATAATTTATTTTGCATGTAAGTAAAATAAATGTTTTGCATGTTGTGCTCCGCTCAGTAACATTAATGGAATGTTCTGTTCGCTGCTCATCTCGTATAAATAAATTCTTACCGTTTCGAGAATAACTTCCACTGCAATCGACCACCCAGTATAGGATATGAATATGAAGCATTCAATTGAATGGTAGCTTCATATTTTCATCAAGATTTAACAGCGTATATATGTCGTTCCGTCTATATATATATACACGTGTTATAAGTATGTATATAGACTGCGGCTATGACGGTTGTACTGCTGCTCTGACAGCTGTACTGCGGCTCTGACGGCTGTACTGCTGCTCTGACGGTTGTACTGCGGCTCTGACGGCTGTACTGCTGCTCTGACGGCTGTACTGCTGCTCTGACGGTTGTACTGCTGCTCTGACGGCTGTACTGCGACTCTGACGGTTGTACTGCTGCTCTGACGGTTGTACTGCTGCTCTGACGGTTGTACTGCGGCTCAAGTCGAGGCAGCAAATGAAATCATTGAAGGTCCAAAAAGAACAACCCGAGCGGTAACACAGACCAGGCTCTTTCAAAAACATGATCGCTGGCTGTGTTGAGAAAAAATTCAATAGCCTATACTATTGGAAACAAGTTTTTGATCTCATGGCTAAAAGAGAGCTCCGAAATGAACCTGCCCCGCGGACTGAGGCCATTTAATTTGATCTTTTCCCAGTGTATGTTATTAAGGCATTACGTTATTTAAGCAATTAGATATTTGGGCGGTGATTTTGTCAAGATATGTTTCAATAGTGAACAGTTTAATATTAAGTATTACTTTACAAGTTTTATCACCGTCAATCTTTCAATTGATTGCTCATTGCTGCGAACTCGCAGTAAACTGAATTCATTATAAGGCTACTTATTTTTAAACTCGTCGAAAGTTTTACTTTTCTCTGAGTGATAAATTTTTAAAACTAACCCCACTAATTTCAATGAAATGCATTGTTAGCTACTAATTCCCATTGAGAGTAAATTTAAACATTTTAAAGACAAGCAATATGCTCACGTTATGCCTGTTTTCAAACTTAAATCAACTTTGAAAATATCATTAAAATCATTCAACAAGAATAATTATACGTGAAAACCATTTCAAAGATTATTCAACTTAAGATTCGAGGTTCCTATACGATGAGCTTCTCACTGTCGTGATAAAGAGAAATCCGAAATACTTCTTATACGACATCTCCCCGTGCCAGCGCTCTTTGTCCCATGCAGAAGTTTCTTTGTTGAAGTTTTCCGTCAAAGTGAGATTTTTGAGCATCAGTTCTTTATGTGGGCGCAGTGCTACAACTTGTCCGGCTTTAGAAATTTAGCCTTATTGCTTCCGAGACGATTGCTGCCTTCAATAGCCGAGGCCGGGGAGGCAGGGATAGACTCATCCGGCTACGTTGCAGGGCTCAAGCGTTCATTGATTCTTGTAATACATCGCCATTTTAATTAAGATATGTGTAGTTGTTGTTAAAATCTTCATTGTTGATTAATCAGTGAGTATTGTGAAGCTCTTTATTATTTATTGTGCGGAAAAATTAATTATTAAAAAGTAATTTTGTAGAGCTAGGTTAAAAGTGTTCTCTCAATGTGCATTTAATTTATTCCTTCAGCTAGACCTGACCATTTGATAAGTATCAAATGGTAGAGAGTTTACTGAAATATTCCAGCTAACATTTGGACTTACATACTCGAGGCACTTCTCGGCGAGCAGCGATCTTTGACACGCAATACTTGAATGACACTTATAAAAGAAAATCTATTTGTTATTATTCCTGTAGT
Organism: Hyalella azteca; assembly: GCF_000764305.2. NCBI lineage: Eukaryota > Metazoa > Arthropoda > Malacostraca > Amphipoda > Hyalellidae > Hyalella > Hyalella azteca. The sequence goes on from NW_025940149.1 coordinate 165,772, forward strand.
GGCATTCTAGACTTTTTCCCGCTTTTTAAACTTTCGCCGTCCCTCTGACATTGTCGATGGTGAATTATTATGAAATATTTCATTCTAACAATTTGTATTTTATGTCATTTTGCAGAAAGAGGCATGCATTTATTTGAGTCCGGAAGGATTTTCGGGGATTTGAGCTTCATTTAAATTCTTAATAATTCTCCCCATGAGCACAAATTCTACAGAGATTTTTACTTCCTCAGCCCCTGAGTCGTCGTCCACTTCACGCCTTCTTTAAGGAAGACTGCGCACTCGAGGACAACTCGACAGAGAACTCGTGCGATGTGCATGCAGAGATAACGTCAGAACAACAGAGAACTTGTGCGATGTGCATGCAGGGATAACGGCAGAACAACAGAGAACTCGTGCGATGTGCATGCAGGGATAACGTCAGAACAACAGAGAACTCGTGCGATGTGCATGCAGGGATAACGGCAGAACAACAACCTATAACACAGCTGCATTAGAGAGACGCTTGCTTGCGCTATTCAAAATTGCAACACTGACTGGAAATGCTGTCTGATAGTAATCTTTTAGGAAGATAAATTTGGGTGAGGAGGCATTTTTTAGCGCATTTTCTCATCTATGGAAAAAATGCACTATTGTGCTCGCCATGTCCGTCTGTCCGTCCGTCTGTGACTTCACGTTTTCGTCGACGAGAAAATGCGCTCTCTGTCACTCACTCATCATATGTTTCATCCTCCACAGCATAATGCTTTTCACTCACTGATATGTGACTAGGCACAAACAAACGTCATCAAAAAGTTTAGTGCTCCGGATTCCAATGAATGGTCTATTCTAATGCTTAATTTCCTCTTACCTTTGACTGCGCACACGCAATTAACAGAGTATTAAATTTTTCACACAATTTCAAATGGTACGTCCTGAAATAATGTATACATTTACTTTACAAAGCCCTCTTTTTAAAATAACATATCAGATGACTTCGTTTCTCCGTTGGCAGTCATGCCACTGGCAGGACTTTTCGCCAGCTAATTGGAAATTTATTTTTCCTTTGAGCAATATAAGCTTTCTTAATTAGAGAGGATCATGCTAAGATTTCTTTACATTTGTAATCCAAGAACTTGGTTTCCTTTGCATAAAAATAGAAATATTTACGTAGGGATTTTCTATTAAAATTATTCTGGAATAAGTTCACATCTCACGCCAATGAATTAAAAATTACAATTCTTGCCAGCACCAGATATCTTTTAAATTTGCAGTTGCAATTGTTACGCGATTTTCAAATTAAAAAATTTCAGTAAAATATAATCCCCGAGATTGGATTCGGTTCCCTCGGAGAAAGTGCATAAGGCAGGCAGAGACTCCGTCTTTCATGTCCAAAAGCCAGGCTCCCCGAGCTCGACCAGACAGATTTTCAGTCACTTTGCGGAGATTCGGCGACGATTCTTTATTTTTTTATCTTCCTGAGGAGTCTTTAGTGCAAACTGAAGGAGGGCGGTCGCCGCTAGGATCTAATTTCCGTAAGTGCCATGACCAGCAACCCAGCCTGACACCTTTGAAGCGCTCCATCACAGACCCTGCACTCGATGCACGCAAACTTCTTCCTTTTTCTCCGTCCATTGAAAGAGAGAAACACTTCGGTCATCACCGAGCGCTGCGAAGACTTCACTCACCGCGTGTCTGTCGATACTTCTTCAGCACATAAAAAATAAGTTCATGTAAAAAAATTTGTCCAGCACTTCATTTAATTTTATTTTTCAATTATCTGATACGTGTATTGAAAATACATTTTTTCTATCATGATTTTTTATCTGATACGTGTATTAAAAATACATTTTTTGTATCATGTTTTTTTCTGGTTTCTAAATTTAATACTGCTACTGATCACCAAAGAATATTTTTTATTTATTTTAATTTTCAATTATTTTTTTGAAGTTCGTCCTACATGCTTTCTGACTGTCACCACTCTACGCCTCTCATCTTATATCGTGGCTTTGAACTTCTCAGTGTTATCAGCTGCGTGAAGTTGCATAAGAATAGAAATATTCATAACTTGCCGTGAAAAGTCTACGCTACAGTTTGCGCTCCATTTTTATCCACAAAACGCGTTATTGAAAAACTCCAGGCCCTATGGAGCGGAAGGCAATTTACATCCCTCAGTTCCCAATGTGAATACTTGAACTTATAATTTATTTATGAAAAATGGTAAATTCACTGTTTTAACATTATAGAACGTAGATTTTTGCAGCCTTAAATTAATCATTGCCAACCACAAACAACCATAACGACATCTTAATCTTGAAAAATACTCATACCAATGAAGGATGCGTATGAAAATAGTTTAAATACGCAATGGATATGGCAGCGGCGTGTGGCAGTGCGGGCCAGAGAGGCCCAGCGCGGCCCACTGCCCGAGGGCCCAATTACGAGACGGCGGCGAGCGAGCGCGGCAGCTGTGAGACGCTTGCGGTGGCCACATTTCGGTCACTTCCCGCTGACTTCGTGCAAAAGCTCTCCCTCGAGTGCTGCAGGCTACACTGATCGCATTGAACCGTGAGCTTTTGAGTCACAATAGCTTTAGGACCGATATCATTAGCGATATGGGCTACTTTACAGCGCACGTAGAGGTGTTGTTACTGTCGCGGTGTAACTCTGGCCAAAAGATCCAGCGTAAATTGTCGTCACTTGTCTACGCATCAATGACTTTCAACACAGAGTCTGTCTAGAGGTCCTCTTATGGATCAATAAGAGAGCAGTGAGAAAACCACAAAAGAATATCGCATTCAGCTAAAGAACTGGGATAATCCTCCGCGAATTTATTACATCCAGCTGATCTGGCAATGGAAAATGGTTTTTTGCCTACATTTCGTCACTATTTTTGGACTGATTTTCACAAAATGTAATATTTGAGATTTTCTTAGCTTTGATGCAGAATCTCTTCCAAATTTTACCTCACATATTATAATCTTCTTTAAAACCTTGGTGTATATTTACTGCCCAGATGCGTGTATAATATAATGTATAATTTGCCCAGATGTGTGCAATCGAGCAGCTGTAAATTTTAGCTTATAGATCAAATCTCTTCATGTATCGTCCTCGCATATATTCCTCGGATATAATTTGAAAATATGTCATTGCAAAATTCATTGCTGCGGTCAAGAAGCAAGATTCTGATAAACTGAACGTTCGTTCCGATTATCCTGCTGAACTCGACTATTTAATTTAGTGCTCCCTATGGGAATTGGCTATCAATATTTAAGTATTGACTATCTTTATGTATCATTCCAAATAGAAAAGCTAATCATACCTCCAAAACTATTTTTTATGTTACATTAGTGAAACAATATACTATTTTTCTTATTTTATTTACTTTCAAATTACTTTGTAGTATATCAGTGATGTTTCTCCCTGCAATTGTGCAATAAGTGTGGAGACTTTCACATGTTATTCTTGTTTGATTCAATTATAATTTCATTATTCACACCAAGTCTTTTCAATGAAAATTGGACGATTGGCTAAAATCTATATATGATTATTCTAAGCTAAGGAATCATCTCTGTTGTCAATAATGAATCAAAGGATTATCCGTCAATTACGCGCTTTTGATATCGAAATGCGCTGGCTCGTTCCGAAACGACAATGTATTCTTTGAAATATTATAAGGAACACACATCGCGTTCAGAATATCGTGTCAATAGAATGATATGCGCGAAATAGTTCTGTTGTTGCCCTTGTTAGCTAAGTGCGCGCGACAGTTGGGATTCGCTTCACCCAGTCACTCGCCTCTGGCAAAGTTGTTGTGTGTAAGGTCTGCCTGGTAGCGATCCAAAAGCTATTGTTTCTCTCGACCCATTGCAAACAAAAGAGCCGTGCCAACTGCTCCACACGGCCGATTGAGCGGGCCGATTGTTGCTCAAAAAGAGAAATGTGCCTGCTCATGGTTTTGTTTCGAGTTGCTGCAAGCACTTTCGATATTGTGATCCCGCTGTGACGAATGCACCATTGTTATGAGCTTTCTTTTGATGAGTTGACCTCAATATTTCAAACTATTTCTTCTAGCCGCGCTTGCGTCATAAAAAGGGCCTCCAAATTCTAGCAAGTTTTTTGTTTCAATCAAAAGCGGCGCAAAGCTAGAAAGGATGCAAGGAACGACCTGACTTCATTGCAATTCATTACTCAGCTACAAAAGAAAGAGATTTGCATTTGCATAATTGTTCTGAAGCTCATTGTGAAAATGGTGTGGACGTCAGTAATTATGGAGCGTCTTTCAATGTTATTGATAAACAAATGTGAAAACTACGTTTTCATTATTAGGTATACGTTTTAAGAATCACAATGTGAATATTAGTTTTTAATGTACTCATTACGTTCTTTGCTCCTCAAATCATGTTTTGAATATGGTCGCTTGAGCTCGCACTTCAGTACGGCGCACATGCTGCTGGTAATTGAACTGTTGGATGCAAATACCGCAGAGTTTTTACATAGTGTGTCAATACTAAAATTGTACCTTAGAAGTAGAAGTAGTACGAACTTGCGTGGAATTTATCCCTACGCAGAGAGTTATCCTCGCCAGAAATTATTTCACAATGATTCAACTCGGACTGCAGCCGAGACGACGATGAAAGTAGTTCAAACAACTTCAATTGATATCTTTACAGGTAGCAGTTTACAGGTAGCAGTTCGATGTAATCCAAAATTATAAAAACACAGCGCCCAGGTGCGCTTAATGGGGGCCGAGACTTGAAGTTTGGAGGAAGACGTACTGAGTAAAGAAATGCGTAAAGTTAAGACCACGGTGACACTAGAATTAACATTGCTGTACATATCAGAGTTTCAAAATTGCATCAACTCCAGAGTAAAGCTCTCATTACTAAATCAAAATAAGTGCGCGTACAAGTGCTTTTAGAAATGCTGTTTAATGGCAATATGCAGGTTTTTATACGATAGTTCGTTGCGCGACCACATTAGATTTGATTGATATGTACCTCAAGAGTTACAAAGTTTAAAGGTCACCACTGTTCCAAATTTTAAATGCACCACAACGTGCTTGTACACCTTGGCATTACAGGTTAAGTTGAACAGATAAAATAGTGTCAAAGATTTTAACATAACTCGCCACAAATAATATAAGTTCTTTGAGAGCCTCGGCTCTGTCTTATTCAGACGAACCGACGCTGCTTCTTTAGTTCAAGAAGTCCAGTTGAAAAATTTTCCCAACAAACTATCTAAAATAGTGTTTGAGGATTTATCTTCGGAAAAATTCCCATCCTACCGGAACTTTGACGACACTCGAAATTACTTATCAGACGCACCAATTTAATCAGGTGCTGAACTTTTCAGTACAGCAAACAGTAAAACGTACTTTTAAGGGCATTTTACACGAACGCAGAATTTTTGGAGTGCATCTAACGCTTGATAACAAATTCTAAGTAGGTGTTTAGGCCCTTCATTGTATGTCACTTCTCTAAAAATATCTCTGCCGAAGAAATTTCATTAACATTTGATCGATTTGATGCCACAGCTATTAGTTACTCTCTCCAGTGCGTGGTCATACGGCGCAAAGCGATAATTATCTTAAATTTCTTCTCTGCCTAATTAGATATTTATGGGGAATGTCATTTCCAATTGTAGTCAAGTTCATTAGGAATCGGAAAATTTTTTTCTTTCTTTCGGGGCAAGAGGTGAATAACAAATAACAGTTAAACATCTGCATTAGAGCACGAAATCAGATAATTTGTATTTTTCGATAAAAGTATTGAGAAAACCTCTGCATGGAAGCGGTCAATGCATGCTTTCTGTTGTAAAATTTTTTCTTCCCCAGGGATTACAAATTTAAATGCGTGTCAAATTCAGATGTCAGCGAGAGGTTGGCCTCTGTGAGCGCCATCTCTGCCAGCGACTCTAATCCTGCTTGGAAACACTCCGGTCTTGTTTGTTTCATGCCCGGAATTTTTCATTTACACCGAGCACCGTCACGTTTGCGATTCATCGTCGAGGGTTTCGGGCTACTGCATTTCTGTTATTATTGCGCTGTACACACGAATTTAATTTTCAGTTATTTCCTCATTTTTATTTTGTGTCGCGTAGCTGAATTTAAGAGTATTATTTCACGCGATATTTTAGGTCTGTAATTGAATTTATAGTATTTCATTCAGTGCACGACAGCTCCGTTATTTGCCAGCTGAAATTAAAATACTCGGGAGCGCAAAGTATTAATTATATGAAATAATTTTTATCTATGATTACAACCTATCCAATCAAAATCAGAATGAAATAAAAAATATAACATTTTTTCTTTGTGTACATTAGTAATGTATTCCATGAACAAAGCCTCTATGCATGTATAGCATTTATGCCTAAATTTCGTATCTCCAGCAGGCCTGTTAAAGAACGCTAGATTCTTGTACCCTCGTTGCGATGGAGTAGCGTCTGGCGAGCGTCCCCTCGCCCGAAGTGCATTATCTCGAGGGCGTTATCGCTAATATGCTCGACTCGCGCCAAAAGAATCGATCAGGGATAACAATTGCTGACTGCGGGAGTCTGATAAACAGGATAACATGAGCGCTGAGCGAGCTGTGATGGTCGAGGAGCCAAAAGGCGCTACATGCAACTATGAACACAGGCTATCGTGTGAATGATTTATTCGCGGCCACGGTATAAATATGCGAAGAAACTGGTTAATCATTCGAAATTTATTGAAAAAATTTATTAGTTATTTCAATTTCAAGTAAATTAATTTATTTATTTCAATTTCAAGTAAATTAATTCGGGAATTTTACTGTTCAAAAATCATTTTATGTGAATAATCGTCGAGAAATTTACGCCAACCCAATGATCAGCCCAAGCACTTTCTCCTGAAGGACATTCCATCACAATTAAATCGACATTTCTGTCGCACCATTCGCCTTAATGGTGATTAAGAACGAAGTCCTTCGAGTCTTGGTTATGCTTTTCTGATTTTTGCGTTGTTTTTATAGCTACGGGAGAGCAATGTAAACTGGTAAAATTAGTGATACCGAACTACGTATGCATGATTTTCAATAAAAATGAATTTTCAATAAAAATGAAGTAGTCAGAGGTCACCTAAAAATAATAATAATGCGACTCTCAGATTAGGTCGACAGTGAACTAATTCAATTTGCAACTTAGTCCGTTAACACTAATAAAAGGCCTCTGACAAACTCTGCATTCACTCTTTCCTGAAACTGACTAAAGCATTTAATGCTTAACTGGCAGCATTATCACAACTGCAGCTTTGTACAGAGATAGCTCCAGTAAGCGTGAAAAGCATACTATCCAATGCAGCAGCATCACCATCATGACCATCAGAAGCAGCTATAAGCTCCATGTTTGGCTGTCACGCAACTGCTAATTATACGTCAGAGGTCACCTAAAAATCCACCCAAATAGCACTCGATATGAGATTTGCAGCTTATTTCCTAAATCTTTAGGGAAGGGGAGGCTGAGCCGCCAACATCGTCCGGCATTTGTCGGATTATTCCTCACTGAGCGGTGAAGAGCGAGGGAAACGACGCTCCGTCGTCCAGATTCACAATTTCTCAGTACCTACAAATTATTTTCTACACTAGCAATATGAAAGCCCTTGAGGTAAAATTACTAATTGTAAAGTTATTTACATCTTTAAACTCTGGGGATTTATTTTTTCTGTAGAATGATCTCTTACTTTCTATTTGCATCTTTTCATATTTATATCTCTCACTATGTATTGAAATGGAATTATGACATGCGCAAAATCTTTTCATTAAGATAACATAGAAGAAGATTGACCCCTTCTCTTAACACAATGAAACCATCACTATAGATTATAGAAGTCTTCGATGGTTTTTATTTTAAACTGCACGGACGGTTAATTTCCGTCATTAAGTTAAAAAAAGAGCCAATTAATATTTGCTCGGAATTCGTGCTCAGGCCATCATAAATGACGAACAAATGAACACCTGAGACAAGCTGCACTTTGCGCATTATCCAATATTTTCAGTCCTAAGAAGAAATGATTCATCATCAGTATTTTATAATAACATGAAGACGTAAGAACCAGTAGTTATTACACAACCTTGACGTCTAAAATTAATGTTCAGTTACGAACATTTCCATGCCAGTGGAGCGCAAGACGCGACAATCGCTGCCGTCCCATGCAAAAGGGAACGCGCGGCAGCGTCGCTGTTGCCAGGACTTATTTGAAACTAATTTGGGTGACACGTCGTGAGCTTCAATGGCCGAGGCAGCCACTGGAAGAATGGATTTTAATCCGACGTTGTGAGTGTGAGTGGCGTAAAGGAGCCTTGCCAACGCCTGGCCACTCAAAACTGGAGATTACGGCGAGACGCGCGAGGGTTCCTCCCTGCACGAGGGGTGTGAGTTGAGGGACGTGGAGGCAGTGAGAGAAATACTAATTCATGGGAAGTAATGGAGAGATTAAATGATATGGAAGTGAAGAGAGTTTACAGGTGAGTGGTTAATAGATTGCAAGTGTGAAAACACTCGGAGGGAAATGCGACAGTTTAGGTATGACGAATAAGAAAATGCTCAACGCCGGAAAAATTGCATAAATTCGAACAGCAGGTTGAAAATTTACGATTAAATGAATCTATTATGAATTGTTCTGAAACAGTTTCCTTATTGAACAAAAGGAGATCGAAAATGATGTCAATTCGGTCTCGCAAGTGTCGCTTCACAAACACTCGATTTTGCCTAATTTGACTTCATTCATCAGCATCAGATGACGTGATACTCTGACGCTCTTGAAAGATTTGGTTTGGCGCTAAAAGTGACCCATGTAGAAGGTAGGAGCCTTCAGACTTTAGCTGAAAGTCAAATAGGTCACAAAATGGAGAGTCAAGTAGGTCATAAAATTAAGAGAAGAGTCAGGTGGTTCATGCGATTAGGTGCAGAGTCAGAGTTATGAAGCAGAGCATCAGGTGAGTTATGAAGCAGAGCATCAGGTGAGTTATGAAGAAGAGCATCAGGTGAGTTATGAAGCAGAGCATCAGGTGAGTTNCGGCGTAGAGGAGTAGTGATGATGAGGGAAGGCGTAGAGGAGTAGTGACGATGTTAGGTGACGATGAGGGACGGCGTAGAGGAGTAGTGACGATGTTAGGTGACGATGAGGGACGGCGTAGAGGAGTAGTGACGATGTTAGGTGACGATGAGGGACGGCGTAGTACGATAATAACGAGTGAAGGTGGCGGCAGATGAACACAAAAAACTGCGTGATGAAACATGACGAGAAATTATGACAATAGACATTTTATTTAAGCAAGGTTTAGCGATACGAGTAATAATTTTAAATATGAAGAGAAAATAGCCTTCTCAAGAACATTATTTATCATAATATGGTTTTGATAAATACATTTGCATTCTCTTTTCTGCTTTTTTTTCATAAATAGCCGTATTTATTATTGAAAACTGAGTCGTTATCAATACAAGACAGCGTAAACAATTGAGGGTTAAAACGGAAAACATTACAAGACATCATTTCCAGTTTATTATACCTTCATTATCAGCGCTGGCAGGATGCCATCACAATATATTAATTATCATACAAATAGGCATTGCTCTTCAGATTAAGAAAATCCACAATATTCTTAGACTGACTAATTAAATAACGCTTTGGTGTGAGTAGTGGCATGTACATGTGCTTTTTTCTTCACCTGAACATTGACTTTGAGAAGAACCAATTATAAACACACACATCCTACACATGAACAAGTCACACATCGTACACATGAACGAGTCATACATACTACACATGAACGAATCATACGTAGTAAACATGAACGAGTCACACATCGTACACATGAACGAGTCAAACATCGTACACATGAACGAGTCAAACATCGTACACATGAACGAGTCACTCGCATAGATGAAAGAGTCACACATCGTGCACATGAACGAGTCATACATACTACACATGAACGAATCATACGTAGTAAACATGAACGAGTCACACATCGTACACAAGAACGAGTCAAACATCGTACACATGAACGAGTCACTCGCATAGATGAAAGAGTTACACATCGTACACATAAGCCGTGCATGTATATTACGCCAATTTTTCAGTACGCGTAGAATGCATACGCCGTATGAAGAAAATTGAGTTCATTCGCCGGATCGCAGCTCAATGCAAATAAGTTTTCTATTCCAAATAATTTATAGCCATGCGGTAAACAAACTTTTGCAATGGTAATTTAGAATCGGTAAGTTTACATGAGATCATATAAATGGTAACAGCTAAAGGTTATGCAGGTAACACACAAAATTAGAGATACTTTGATAAGGCTTATATAGTAACTGGGCACAGTTTTATATTTTTTGACTCGCTACAACATGACTTGGGCATCGGTGTCCGGCAACAACATAAACATATGATGACAGAGTGATATGATATTCATGATGTACATGACAGGTTGACATGATATTTATGATGTACAGTCTTTGTCGAATGTCTTTTCAGATCTTAGACATTACCTTCGAATTTTGATTGTGTAATGAATAAATGATGGTAACTTTATTAAAATAACTTATAAAAAATGATTTTCTTCGGTATATTGGCTTTGTATTGGGAATGTGACAGCCAAATCACGACAATTCTTTAACGAAATACGTAAACTTTCCTTCTACCAAATGAAAAAAACGTGCCTGCATATATGAACGATTTTATTATTATTGCAAAAAGTTCATCTATATATTTTGATCATAAGTCAGAATGTTTCAAGCATTAGGAAATGGTTTCTTTTGATACGCATACTGAAACCGAACATCCTGTTAATAAATTACACTCCGGCATATAAGATAAGATAAACATCGCCTATAGTTTACACTCCAAACCAACTTAGCGTTCGAGGTAACTTGAAGCTAAGCAAATCATGAACCACCATCAGCCAAGGAGGGACGGCAGTTTGTTCAGAAATGTTCCAGGGCCTGCGTGGAGACCGGCGCTGTTCATGAAGAACGGGTTCCCGATGTGGGCCGAGAACCGATGTGAACCTCCGGGCTGCTGCTGTTGGTGATGTTGGTGGTGATGGTGGAGATGGTGTGGATGCACGTTTAGTGAAGAACCTAAAGAACCAGCAGCATTGGTGACCAGAGATGGTAGCAAACTAAGATGTCGTTGAAGAATGGTAGCGTTGGCACAGTCGTAAGTCGGCTCACGTTTAACAGGAGCGCTGCTTGTTTGGGTTTCCCCTTCGGAGGGCTGGGGAGAAGATGGGGGTGATACCCCCGAATACGGAGCGTTTTCGTGTAATTTTCTTACGTGTTTCTTCAAATCAAAGTTCCTACAAAATCCTTTGCCACAGAGGGTACATTGAAACGGTTTTTTATCGTTGTGAGTATGCATGTGGAACGTTAGGTTATATATTTGGTGGAAGGCTTTGTTACACACATGACACTTGTACGCCTTTTCGCCCGAGTGCGTCAATTTATGATTTTTATAGTTGCCTTTCTGATGAAATCCCTTGCCGCAATATTCACACACCCACGGCTTGTAATTCTGATGGATGCGCACGTGGGTGTTGAGGGTGGATGACCTAAGGGTAGGATCAAATTCAGAATCAACCACAATTTTGACGGAAAATTCTTTGCTTTTGTTTCGTCAAGAAATTTTGAAAATTATATGATAAGCATGAAAAAGAAGAAGAGAAACATCATATTATTATACTTGCCATTAATTTGGCTACAGCTGACTTTTTCAAACATGAATAATATTAAAAACAGATATATATATATATATTATATATATAAGTACATTAGTATCTTGATTTACGTAAAACTAATGACGGAAGCAATAACTCTATTTGAATGTAATCTGAACTTCGATGGCAACAACACTGACGAACCTGTTGAATGCTTTGCCACATGTGTGACACTTGTGCGGCTTCTCAGCCGTGTGGATGATCTTGTGTCGGCACAGAGTGGATGCTTGGCGAAAACCTTTACCACAAACCTGGCAAACAAAACATGTTCACTTAGCTATAGCTTAGCCATATGAGAGTTAACTGCTGCCTTATTAACATACAAATAAATCATTCAAAGTTGGGCATTCAGTGTCAATTACCTTTTTACGACTATGGCAAAATCCCCTATGAAACCGTTTGATTTTTAATGAAAAGACGTCGGCACGCAATAATCGTAATGTGCTCCGTTAATAATAATGCTGTAAATGACTGAGATAGTTTACTGAATAATAACAACAAAAATGAAAATATGTATCATTCATCAGAACATTTTGACCTGAAACAAATCATTGGCTTGCCTACTTGATGAGATGTTTCGAATTTACAGCCGATTAGTTATTTCCAAATTATGAAGTAGAGCAACCGGTTGACTTGCCTTCTCATTGCTCTCGACAGAATTATTATTTAACAAGAGATACATTAGAAATAACTCGATCAGCGAGAAGTTGTCGAATTACTGAGTGCAAATTAGATTCAACTCAATTCAAAGCTATTAGAAATACCATCGTGTTAATCACTTTGAGAACTAAGAGTTCACATTGAAACAATCGTCCCGAATACAATCAATGGATATAGTGTTATGATGAAACTTTTTTTTTGGCTCTGAAGAACCCAGCAACAACACCTTGCAATTAAACGCCCAGGTGCCGATATGCACGGGCATATGTGGCGGGTGAGGCGGTATTACCTTACAGATAAACGGCCGGGCGCCGGTGTGCACGGGCATGTGGCGGGTGAGGCGGTATTACCTTGCAGATAAACGGCCGGGCGCCGGTGTGCACGGGCATGTGGCGGGTGAGGCGGTATTACCTTGCAGATAAATGGCCGGGCGCCGGTGTGCACGGGCATGTGGCGGGTGAGGTTGTAGTGCGCGTTGAAGACCTTGCCGCACTCCAGGCACGTGAAGGTCTTGTGTGACGCGCCCCTCGTCATGGGGTCGCTGGGGGAAGATGGCGCCCCTTCCCCCGATGTACCGTGGGGCTCAGCTCCCTCCTCCTCCCGCCGGGGACACGAAGAGTACAAACGGGGGGAGTTGTCTGTTGGGGAAACGTTATCTTTTCTTATGACAAATCCCAATTTTCTTATGATGTGTCCACTTTAACTTGGAAAATGAATCCGAATTTGATTTTTGTCATGAATTAAAAATTAAGTTAAAGCGCAGTGCCTCCACGAGTTGTAAACGGACTTTTTTGAGTTTTTTGACCTCATTTTCTGAAAATTTTCCTCCATCTTCAACCATTCCGAGTAATTTTATGATCCTTCTCCTAATAATAATTTTAAAAAATTAATATTTCACGCACAATAAAAAAGTATAAATCAAGTTCTCTTACAATGATTGCAATGGCAATGATCCCTCGAATATATTTCTAAATTAGTACTGTTGGTCGGATATATTAATAACATATGTAAGGTAGCAGAATTGAGACTATAACTGCGTACCTGTCTCGTCTATGACGATGTGCTCGTCCTCCTCGTCACTGGAGGGCTGGTCTGCTGACGACGAAGTCGCGGGGCACCGCTGGCGCTCGTCAGACGAGCGCGGCGAGAAGTTCGTCGACTGAGACGACTCCTTCGTCCTCTGCAGCATCAACGGGTCCAATCGTTAGCGCACTGACGTAGTGCATTAATGATTACGCTAATAGTACAATTATACTTGGTATGCTATTGATGAATGATGTAAGAGGAAATTATTGATGTAAGTACGCTCATAAATGTTAGTGAAGGATGCATGCACTAATACTACTATTATAATCGATATAGCTATTGCCGAATGAAGCAAGTACATAGTATATTGATGTATATGCGCTCATCTGTGTTGATGAACGATGTTTGCTTTAATGTTACCACAGGTGCCTGTTCAATGAAGGTGAATATAATGTGTGCTGCCGAATGATACGTGCTCGGATCTTGAAGCATATAAATGTTTGTGAATTCTTCTTCGATAATATTTCTATTAGTGCGTCCAACGATGTTGGGGAATGATGTGCACTGTAAGAAAAATCACCGTTAAATGGTCTCACCGGCGTTCTAGTGGCTGACCGGCACGCGAAAAAAATACCGTATGACCGTGTTTATTAAAATTTTACATTAGAAACCCGCACAACATCTAAAAAAACGGATATATAGTTTATTTTGACGTGGCGGCCGGCCACTGGAACGCCGGTGAGACCGTTTTTCGCCGTCTTTTCGAACAGTGAGTTTAAAATATCATTACTGGTGAAATTCTTCACACATGACGATAAAATAGCGAATTACGATCGAAGGTACACAATAATATCTATCAGGCGAACACTTTTCAGAATTTTCCTCAAGATTCACCTAAACATATTTGATGGAAGTACGCTCAAATGCGAGCGAACTATTACATATTGTTATGCCCGAGTAAACATGTTGTACGCGCCGTGTCACTTCATTACAAGCTTCATTGCAAGGTTGCCACCTTGGAATATATATGGTTATGCCAGAAACTATTGTTATGCAACCTTGGGCCTAAATGAGCCTCTTCGAATATTATTACTACAGGGTTGGTGTAATCTCCCTGTATCCAACAGTGGTTAAACTTTAGCATCGTCTTTTGAAGTTTTCGTCAAACGAATTTTATAATACCAGAATAATCCTATAGGGACTCTCAGTTTCAATGCCGCCTTTAGTTCTTATCCACCAGAAATATAAAATAAATATGTTAGCCTGCACGTGATAATTTTTTGCGTTTCAAAATCACTTACGTTAGTTTGTGATGAATGTTCTGGCTTTGAAGTCCATAAGTTTGAGTCCGCATCAATATTATTTCTTGACGACTGAGCCCCATGTGACGCCGCCAGGGGACGATTGTACTTGGACGCGTTATATACGGGACAGAACGCGTGATTTTCAATGAGCAACTTCTCCTTAGGTACGTAGGGAGTGAAGTACGATGTTGGTCTAGCATATTTGATTTGCGTCCTGTTGCGTGATAAAGTTGTTACGGGAGTCTGTTGTGTCTTGAGCTGCGGCGAGAACAAGCGATGTCTTCTGTCTGTCGAGTCGAAATAATGGGACTGGCCAGGCCTATTACATTGCAGGTCTTCTCTGGCCTCTTGCAAGTTGTTGAGACGTGTGAAGGCTGACAGCGAATGTGGAGTTATGTTCAAAGGTCTTCTCGAGTCAACATCCTTGTTTGGGCTAGGAGACAGGCTCGATATTGCCGGTAAACTGCTGCCCATCTGCTGGAAACCAAGAAAATTGTTATTAGCCAGTGATAATATGCTCGACTGGCACCAGGGTCATCGACACATGACTACTACAGATCTCTCGAATCACGCGATATAATAGAACTATATGTGAAAAATAACTATATGTGAAACATTTAAAAACGATTCATAGTAACTTTAGAGAAGAAGTAGTAGAATTACCTGGTAATAATGATAAAGAAGAGGATATTGGGCGAGGAACTGCGAGCCGGACGAGGCTCTGCCGTGAGACGCAAGCGTCGGCTGCAGCAGACGCGGCCGCACCAAATTACTCCGCCTTTCTTCGTCCTTCGAGACCAAGAAATAATTTGAACTTAATGTTTGCAAATGATTGAAATTAGTTGAAAAAGAATTTATGATGAAGAAATGTACCAACTATCTTCTCATCTCATTTTTAATCAATAAAAAAGATATATTTTAGGTTATCATCCCTGCTAAAAATTTCAGTTTCCATTTACAGTTTAAAGTATTACATAATATTTCAATTGACTAAAAATTTCAATTAAAGTACCTTTACTGTTATTGATTTATAATTAATTGCCCTGTTAACTGAATTACAACATCATCTGACCTGAGGTAGACGCGCCTTCTTAGGCGTGGGTTCCATGATGCGGTCGATAGAAAAAGCAAGTGTAGAGGCGCCGCGCTTGACAGCCTGACTGAGCTTCTGGGGACGCTCGGCCGTGTGATCCCGAGACCCTGACAGGTCAGACGTGTGGTCCCCGACAGGCGAGGCTGCACTTATACTGTCAACTGTCGTGTGAACTGTCGTCGATGAGGTACGATCATCGTCGTGACTTGATAAGTTCATGGGAGAATTTCCTTGTATACTATTGTCCATACAAGCTTCATTCACTCTGTTCATATTGTCGCCTTTAATTGGAAATCTCAAACCATCTTCCTTTTCAGATTGATTCATGATATTTGGGTCTTCGGAATTGTTCGTGGTATGACATTCACCGTTCATGACAGCTCTGCGGCTACTGTGCCCATGAATATTAACCATACTCCTTGATACGGAAGTAGAAATAGCTTGGGCGCTTTTCTTCTGGCTAAAGTTTGTTGGTTCTTGGTCCACTCTCAATCTTTCTGTACTCTTCCTCATTTCATCATGTAAATCTGGCGATTGCATTGGTTTACTCGCCCGCTCTTCTAATGATGCAAAATGTGATTGACTACTAGTGATTTTCAAGTGCCTTTCAGTCATAGAAGCATACGGGTCTGTGAAGTTTCGGTAAGTAGTTAATTCCTTGGATTTATAAGCAATTTGTACCGGTGAACGTCTCTCAGGACGGCTGTCTGATAAACCAGGGCCAAATGAATTTCCTGCCTCAATAACTGTCAGGTCATTCTGTGCTGCTGAAATGATGTCTGGATTCGCCATGACGCAGGTCGTCACATCGGCAGCTCCTGGAAAGAAAATAGACCAGACTCTTGTGAATAAATCCACATCAGATTTAATACGAAGTTTATTTCCAATTATATCAATATAAATAAATATAATTGCCGGATCAATTTTACCTGTAAGGTGTGACACAATTATTTAAAATGACTGTAAATAAAACAACATATGCTAGAAATTCTTTATGAAGCTTTAACCTAGATAAATTATTATGAAATTGTCGGAATATCATTATGACACCATTAAAAATATTTTTGCAACTTTTAATCACATCATATAGTTGGATCTCGCAGAAACACTAATTTATTGTGGAAAACTGTATCCCTCCATTTAGTATTCAGTTTTGAATTTAGTATCAACCTCCATTTACTTTTGAATTTAGTATTAAGCCTGAGGAAGATGTTGGTACTTGGCCCTGCATGGGAGTTCACCCTTGTAAGCCCTCGCATCTCACCCTCCTTTTCAATGACCCTCGAGTGCTAGCTATTTGTATTTGATCCTTCGCCGCTGTGAGCACATCAAAGTTCCTTCAATAAATATAACAAAATTCCACGCCGAGGGCCAACACTTTCAAGCAAACATATTCATTCACAGAAGAGACTTTTTCAGTAATCTTCTGTTGACGTCACGTATAATAATTTTAGACCAAATTGAAGAAGCTATTGAATAATTGAAATCAGCATACGTGTTCTTCAGGTTATCAGGAGCAGGATTTTTTCTAACTTAGCAATCTTAGCTGAATCTGAAACTATTTAATTAATATCAAGAAATTTTATACCAAAAAACTCTTCTGGGTTTCAGTTCTTCACTACGAAATACCGTACAAAACAAACTCAACTTGTTCTTCAAGTAATTTAAATAGATTTTTGCTATTATGCGTCTTGCCCATAAATAATTGTTGTGATTATCTTCTTTTGAATATGTGGAAACCGTATCTTTTCCGTCCGGATCATTTTATCTGTAGACAATATATTATCCGGATCTGAGATGGCTAAGTATTTCTTTCAGGAAGACAGATTGAGGAACTCGCAGTACCTTCAATTTCAGAACAAATAAGCGATTGTGACCTACTTAATTTTTCGCTCTTACATCACACACTAAAAGAGATAAAGAGGCGCACATCATAATGGGCACCAAATAACCGATGTCAGTAGTAAGATTCAAATTTATGCATACTTTTTTTGAATAAATGAAAATAATTGGAACAGAAATTCGTAACGTTGTATTTACAGTCTACCAACTGAGATTTTCTGTAAATGTAACTGTAAGAATAGGATGGAGTGCTCGGTATCTGACATAAGGGAGACACAGTTCGCCATTTTGATGCTCAGTGTTTGGAATGAGCCTTAGAGACGGTGGCATTATGGTAGAGGGCTTCCGTCTATCACTCGAGGCTGCCTCTGTTGACTTAAGCTAACCGCTTTCTCAGTTGTTTGCTCACACTTCTGTTTGCTCTGGAGTTTTGCTTGGTGCCACCATTCTGAGCCATGCCTAGTCATTTTACAGTTTAAATTGACTAAAGTTACAACTTGAGCGGCCATGATAGATAGCTCTCTGTTTTTATGCACAACTTGGGCGCTCATTCGGCAACGAACGTTGGTTTTGCTGGAATGTTCTTCGTCGCTGAAATTCAAACTTTGCTGTTCTGAGAATGAAATGAGAACTGCACTCAGCAAAAGTTTATCTCCTCAACAGTTTAACTCGTTCTAAAACATGGAGCAATCTAATAATAATACACATCGGTTACTTGGTAAGAATTTAAAATTAAAATTGGTTCATTCTGAAAGTATGATATATAATGATATATATGATATATATGATATATGAAAGTATGATATATGATATGCTTCGGATATAACACTTTGTATACAAATAACACTTTAAACATTATATTTGTTTATGCAAGATATCTGATATTAGTAAGAAGAAGACATCACGCCATGAAACAATTAACAAATTGAAAATTGAACAAATCAAATGTACGAAATTGCTAACATTTGCAATATACTATAGATTACATATCATCAAGAATTTTGTTTTTGCTTTATTAGTGTTCTTTTTATATCTAATTCAATATTTGTTTGCACAAATTTCAAAGTTACTTTTGAAAATTTATCCGTGCATTTTTTACACATAATTTGATGTCAAGTCCCAAATGCAGCACTCGTTTCAATAAAATTTTAAAATAAAAACACGGCTCTAAAATCTATATCAGTTACTCTTCGTTTAGTAATAGATTAAAATGTTCAGGTACATTACATAAGAAATCTTGCCTCGCTTCACGACGAAAGTTCTAAGCTTGTTATGTTACTGAATGTTCGACGTGGACGCCCGGTTTATGGGTCTGAACATCGAATAAAGGATCAATAGACATGTGCTAAGTTCGATGTGTGGTCACGTCTCAAGACACATCCGCTTTAATGAAGGGAATCACTAAGATTTTATCGTCCTCAAGACGCTTTAATCTGATCGTCTCGTCGTGAGAGGCTTGTAGGTCAGCCCCTGCACCGCCGAGCTCTAGGAAAGCGCCGCCTTTAAAACTCAAAGCACACCTAATCATGGGCTTATATCGGTGAATCTCGTAATAAATTCGGTGCTGTTTAGTTTATTATAACGAGTAACACTGTGACATTTGCTGTCGTAATTGAGCAAATAATTCTTACGCCTTTTTTTTTCTTTTACCACTATATTCATTTCAAAACATTACTGTTTCATATAAATATCTTCAACGTGAAATTTATGCCGAGGAGCAGAAAAATTTTTAAGACTTCAAAAGTGTTTCTGACGATCTACGTCAGAATGATGGAAATCGTTTCTCTATAGCGTAGTCAGTGGTGATTCGAATTTTTGAAGAATTTTCCCAAGATCGTTATATTTTAAAAATCTAATTCTGGATTATTTAAAATATTGAGTGAAAGATCAATTTCCTTGAAGCCAAGCCAGCAATCTCTCTCGAACGTGCTCGCGAGCGCCTCCATTGTGGTGCTGGGAGCCAAGAGAGCGTATATTAGCAGTGTTTGCTAAGGAGCAATATTGATCCTGAGAGACCACAGTAATTATAGTGAATGCCTCACAGGAGCCTCAGGAGCGATTGTTTGCTGAAGGGAAGCCGCCAGTGTGAAGAAATTTAAAGGGCGTCTCAATAAAGCAACGCCGCTAAATGCGATCGAAAACAGACCAAGAAATTAAGAAGTGCAAGCGAGCGCACGCAACTTGAGGAGTGGAGGAAAATTGAGCCACAAAGAAAAAGGAATTAATAAAACAAATGAGGCATATAGATAAATTGGACAATGGTAGATTCATGCAATTCTCCACACAAATTATTTAGAAATTAGCTAAGTAACTGTTAAAACCAGCTAATTTCCGCGTAGAATATAGTTGAAAAGCATCTTGAGAAAAGTTATACACGCGATACCTCTAGCAGGCTACGATTAGAAACACATGATTCAACAAAATTAGTGGCAATGCTGCGAACTATTCAGAGACGAAAGCAAACAAATCAGCGCAGAGAACTGGCCATCCTGCGCAGAGAACAGCCATCCTGCGCAGAGAACAGGCCATCCTGCGCAGAGAACAGCCATCCTGCGCAGAGAACAGCCATCCTGCGCAGAGAACAGCCATCCTGCGCAGAGAACAGCCGTCCTGCGCAGAGAACAGCCATCCTGCGCAGAGAACAGGCCATCCTGCGCAGAGAACTGGCCATCCTGCGCAGAGAACAGCCGTCCTGCGCAGAGAACAGGCCATCCCGCGCAGAGAACAGGCCATCCCGCGCAGAGAACAGGCCATCCCGCGCAGAGAACAGGCCATCATGGGAAAGCGAATCACTGAAGCTGAGACAAGGCCACCCGGCGGCGCTCGGCAGGCACGAGTTACATGCAATGGCTGCTTTTAATGCTCCAGAAATTTCCTTTAATTAATCTTAATTTTAGTTTATGCATCTGTGTGATAGACTCATGAAATGTAGATAAACTTGATAAATAAACAAATAATTGTACTATACAACGATACCAATAACCTAGCACGCAAGTAGAGATCTGCAATTTACGGTAAAACCGTTTTCTTTAGGTTTACGGATTCGTTCGAACAAATCCATAACGTGTATCTTCTGATTGCGTTAATTTTATTGCATATGAACAATCTCTTTCATGGTTTATATTAAAAGCAAGCATTTGACCCATCATTGCCAGGGACTGCCAATGGCATAACTCCAGCCTGCAAGTGCTAGCAGGAATCTTGTGTCGTGCCATGACTATAGCGCTCTAAATTATAGACTCTGGTGATGAATATTGCTTTATGAGGGCATTGCTGGGATCTGACGTAGCCAGGCACTGATCACTGCTCATACCTCTACATTGCGTTCATTGCACCATCGAGGTTCTTGAGTGATTATAGATTCCAGTTGAGCTCATGATCAGGTTATTGCTGGCCGTCTTAGATTCTTAGGTATGGATTCAAAAATGGCCGCAAACCATATCATTTCACACGCAAACTTCAAAGACCATGTGCAGAAATAGACATTTAAACAATAAACCCAAGTTTAAAATAATTCGGATTGAGAATTTCTAAACAAAAATGTCCTAAAAGATCTCATTTGAAAAATTAAGAACCTACTGCTGCATTCATTCTTAAGCCGAATGTAAAAATTAAGATTTTACGAGCTGATTCAGGGGCTGATTCTTATAGCCGGATGCAAATATTTTCTTCAGCGATTCAACAATAGGCTAACATATTAGTAAGTAATAATAAAGTTACTCAGTTTCTCAATTTATTACTGAATGTCTTGGAATATCGAACAAATGCCAAAACAAAGCACTACTTCCCATAAAAGAGTAATGCATTTACCGGAATCCCAATTCATGTGTTTCAATCTTGAGCCGCGTGTCTGGCTGCCATCCATCGCAGGCTGCAGCGCAAAAGGTGAGACTATAAAGTTCACAAGAGGGTCGAGCTGCGAGGTTACCTTTGAAGTGATCCGTTCAGTTACAAGCAAAGGGCAGTTCTCGACGTGATTCATAGGGAAGGAGTGCGCTGCTGGACGCCTCTGAATTTGATTCATGCGCCCACGTCGCCTTAACTTAACGTCGCGCATTAATTCAAGAAGAGAGTAACCCTTAACTTGGAGCGCGCATTAATTCAAGAAGAGAGTAACCCTTAACTTGGAGCGTGCAATAATTCAAGAAGAGAGTATCCCTTAACTTGGAACGTGCATTAATCCAAGAAGAGAGTAACCCTTAACTTGGAGCGTGCATTAATTCAAGAAGAGAGTAACCCTTAACTTGGAGCGTGCATTAATTCAAGAAGAGAGTAACCCTTAGAAAGTTTGAAGAGCGCCTTAATGCGGCCAGTTGCGTGGAGGTGATCGCAAGACTGCGCCGTGCATGCCGCGGCGTGCATGATCAATCCTTGTCTGCCTCCGTCCCATGCAGCGAAATGTTAATTAATTTTCGTTTACAACGATAATAACTTACTACTCATGAATATTTATGACATAAAAAACGCTAATTTGTCTTTGTGGTGAATCCTGAAATGTTCTCTTCATATTAATTTCATGTCTTTACCAAGTTCGGCAAAACGCAAATGTACATGTGGTCTGTAGGAATACTGGAGGATATAGGAAAAAAATTTGCAGAAATCCAGGTCGAGATCAGAGATTTTGCTCGTTTTACTCGTACACTGTAAAAAAAGTCGCTGTGATTCGACGTTTTCGTCAAAACGTGCCAGACCACGGTAATTTGTGCGCCGACACGATATTATGTGATAGAGTCTCCAGGTTGAAGACCATTTAAGTATTGTTCGAAGCTATAGTTACTCGTGCATACGGGCTACGGCTGACATAATCGTGCACGTAAGATAAGTGTGGGAGCGCGCACGAGCACAAGACACGCGTCGCACGCTCGACGCCGAGTGCGCCACAACAGGAAGACGCGGCCGTCGCCCTGCCGTCCTCCCATAAACTCGGCAATAATTACAGCGCTGCATTGATTCCCGGAATGACGGATATAAGTTTCCTTATTGCACGGCGAAGTGATGCAAACGATGGTGGTCTATTGACTGATGTTGCTGTGCCTCAGTGAAGTGATGCAAACGCTGCAAATCCATTGACTGATGTGGCCGTACCTCAGTAAAGTGATGCAAACGCGGCAAGTTCATTGACTGATGTTGTCGTACCTCAGTAAAGTGATGCAAAGGCTTGAATTCCAGTGACGATGTTACCGTACCTCAGTGAAGTGGTGCAAACGATGCAAGTCCACTGACTGATGTTGTCGTACCTCAGTGAAGTGATGCCAACGCTGCACGTCCATTGACTGATGTTGCCGCACCACAGTGAAGTGATGCAAACGCTACAAGTCCATTGACTGATTGTCAATGATTGACCTCAGCTTGACAAATCCTAGATCTCGAGTAGAGCACATATCTGTACAAGCTATGAAATGCTGACATTTTTTGGAGTCTTGCAGTGTATGTTTCTGCATGACTAAGTGAAGTGATGCAAAATCTTGAACTCGAGCGAATAATGCGCATTCTTGCACTACGCCGTCAAATGATGTAAACTCTTAAATTCTAACGGCGCATGTTTCTTCGTGGTGCGATGATGATATGCCATTTACATTGATTTATCAGGCTGTGAAATTGTGCAAGCCTAATTAAGGACTTCCGGCAAAAGAAATTTCACGAAAATATCTTGTGCGTTTAGATTAACTGGCGCATGCCAAACTGGAGGCCCTCAACCGTATATGTGTGAATTATCACAATTCTGCTGTAATTTGAAGACCTCCTATTATAAATGGTAGCGTATTATATAAACTTAGTAATAAATTAAAACGTAAATTCGTCATGTCACAATGATCATCTGTGCCGTAAGTATTCGAGATGAAGGAGTCAAGTACAGTAATTGACTTCGTTGTGCAGTCAAGTTGCCGATATCTCGCGTACTCCAGTCGAACGCGCGGGTTCTTGCAATCTTTGAACGCGGCTCATCTGAACAAACTCGGCGGCCAGTGCATGCGCTTCCTCTTATCTTCCTCATCATCCACTTAAGCGACGCTGACGACAGCTCACATCAACGCTGCCCACTCATTTTCCAGCGATTTGTATGAATCAGACTTCGATCGCCTGCTTCTTTTGTGTCCGAGACCGAGGGTCGACCGAGCCGCCCACCGCCGTCGGTTCCGACACACTAATTGATCGAGGACTGAGACCGTGCAGTGGGGCAACGGATTATGATCCGAGATGCTTGCAGGAAACATTGTCAGCTTCACAGCGCATAGTAATGAGTTCAGTCGTAGTACAATGTTGCAAACCAAAAATGAACGTTAATAAGATGAAATACTTTATTTAAGTGCGAAGTTTAAATTATAATTGTGAGAAAATTTGTTAATTCCTTCATATTATCACTATTTCCTAAATAAAGTCAATTAAAAATGCTAACTAACATTCCTGAATATAGTGTAAGGTATATACATAATTTGATGGCAATTCGATGGCAGACCTCCCCTCACTGTTCATTCGATGAAACAAAAAATGTTAATACAAGCAATATTCCTTTCTAAAAGATTCATTATTCCAATGGATGCACCCTTCTCATTTAACAATTGAATAAAACTTCTAAACCTCTAAGGCCCGTAAAGCTCCTCTAGATCCAATTCTGATCTAATCTTCTTGTATCCCCGGCGACAAGTTTTAGTTTCACAAATGTCGCACGCCCGGGATCTAGGTAGCAAGTTTGCCCTCTCGAGCGGCCTCGTTAGCACGATAATGACCGACCGGGACGCTACTGTAATTACGCGCTAACAAAAACTTACGCCTAAAGCAGTCTAATTGAGATGGCACTCGCCATCTCTGCCCATGAACAGGAGGTCGCCCGCATGCTACATGCTGGTGGACATTACCGCCGCATGTCTTCCGTTCAGAGGTCAACCTTCATTGATAAAAACCATGTATTTCTTCATTTTTGAAGCGTGGTAGTGGAAACAAATCAAAGAATTAATATTTAAAATATATTGGGTATCTGGATTCTTCCAAAGCATAAGAATTATTTGTTATTAGAATTTATCACAGATTAATTTTCGCTTCATACCATTCAATTCCGGTTATTTGGCTATCCCAATGGTTCTATAATATCAAGCATAATCATTTCCTCGGATTAAAATCTTTGCTCACGACTCAGCTTTTGTGAATAGTTTAGCCGCACCGCAGCGCCAGAAGAGCGGCTTTATTACCCTCTGAAGCAGCGGCCTTATTACCCTCTGAAGCAATTACGAGCACAACCTGCGAGTCACTTAAATCTGCCACAACCCACCCATTACTGAGGTTGCAACAACCGTCGATAGCGACGGTCGATGATGGGAGCGTGTGAGTCGTGCAGAGTTTTTGTTTTAGTCGATCACCATCGCATGTCTTCCCATTGTTCAGTGCCTGGAATTGCCCCCAAATGAACCTCCAAGTGACCACAGTCGTGAAAAAGACGAATTGCTCGCGCACTTGCCGCTGCAATGGCGTCATTTCGCTCGACAAAGTCTCAGTTAGTGCCGCCTTTGACTATTAACGTCGAGTGCTTGAAGTCTTTACCACCTTTGAATTCTTTCCTTTACTTATATTCGTATTAATTCTAGAGTCCAGAGCTGCTCGACTAGCTAAACGAGATGACCGGCGTCCATTTCGGTACTCAGACCCCTAATTTTCGCTCTTTCTATTCACTTTCACTATTCATTTCATACATTTTTCATTTCACTATTCATTGTTAATCGAACAATGTCAGTGAGAAACTATTCCTTGATCTCAGAAATATCTCCCTTCCCGTACCCAAATCATCAAATATTTTACCGAAAACATTCTATTACAATCTTCACATCGCTTTTTCTATTCATTTGCCCTTCATCCACCAGCACAGCCCGGATGATCTGGTTCATGCTATAGTGGAGCAGGAGAGCGGCATTAGAAATTTCTTATGCAACCGAGCAAACACTCACTCACCACACTGCAGGGAGCCCCACCGTCGCTCTCGACACAAAAAAATCAAAGTTTATGGCCATAATTATCGAAGAATGTTGACCGAGCGGCGTAAGTGGCCGAGCATCCTGTTGCCCGACGAGCGTTGCACGTGCCTACGCGTGCGCTCATCTTATAATCAACTTTCATAATCAACTCTTACAATCAACTCTTATAATCAACAAATATAATAAACTCTTACAATCAACTCTAATAATCAACTCTTATAATCAACTCTTATAGTCAACTCTTATAATCAACTCTTATGATCAACTCTTATAATCAACTTTTATAATCAACTATTATAATCAACTCTTATGATCAACTCTTATAATTAACTCTTATTATCCACTCTTGTTATCAACTCTTACAATCAACTCTTATAATTAACTCTTATAATCAACTCTATAATCAACTCTTATAATCAACTTTTATAATCAACTCTTATAATCAACTCCTATAATCAACTCTTATAATCAACTCTAATAATCAACTCTTAAAATCAATTCTTACAACCAACTCATATAATCAACTATTATAATCAATTCCTACAATCAACTCTTATAATTAACTCATATAATCAACTCCTGTAATCAACACTTATAATCAACTTTTACGCAATCTCATTTGTTTTCAGCACATAATAAGAAAATGCTTACTTGCAGTCAAGTCTCAGTCCTGTATATAGTCTATGGAAAGTTTTCTATTAATTTCTTTGAGTTATTGTTTTATATAAATTAGAATAAATAAATAATTTCAATACTGTCATCCACGGGCAGCATTTCAGTGTTGGTTGTAAAAACGAACCGTCGTCAACTCTTACAAGTAGAAAATACAATTCTTTTCCATTAAAATTCGATAGTTATATATAGTGAGCCCGCTCTTTTCACTCCACGCTGTGCGCAGTTCATTTCTAGGCGCTTATAAAATTTCTCGTTGAGTTAGAAGGCCGTGGTCGTCCGGTGGCACCGAGAAAGGCTGTTAGTGAATTTCCGTCTCTTTTCTTGCGACCCATTAGCGTGTGTGGGGCCAGGAAGGAGGGGCCAGTGGCCTGGAGCGCCGTACCCTAAGGCGTCCATAATCCGAAACAGAAGCTCGACATTTTAGCGTCTCCATCTCGCGCGCGGCGCCTGCTTTTGTCTTCTCCGGGAGAAAGTACGCAACCCTTACCGAGTATTCCTTATAAGACAACATATTTTTCCTGGCGTTTCGTCTTTTGGGTTAAATATCGTTAACATCTTCCTTATGGTTTGTTGCAATGGGCGAGGCCTGAGTTTCTGGGCTGTGACTTTCAGAGTCGTATAGTTTATTTCTTGGTTAAGATTTGCAACAGAATCTCATCTAGTCGATCTTAATCTGTCGTCTGACCATGCGTCTGAGTTTTTCTGTCATTTTATGATCTGGATTTCATGTGATTTAATCTTAATTTAAAGCAATCTAATCTTAATTTATCCTTTCATAATCCCTCCATTTTTTAGACTCTGACACCCCAGCGGTTATCCCAAGTTCCACAAACTATTGCACTCCATGAAGCACATGCAGTGTTAGTTTCACCTAGATTTATCTATATCTATATATAAATATTGGATTCGTAATAAAGTCATTTTTCATCAAATTTAAAAGCCTTTGGAACTATGAAAAAATTTTTCCATGATTATCATTTCCCTTATCAAGAATAATTTTCAAATTATTGCGTTGAGAATGGCATACGCGTGGGCCTAAATGAATGGAATGAAGAAGAGGGAAGCCAAAAAAACGAGTTTTGTCAAAAGGAGAAACTAAGGGACGGTTACAAGCCTCAAAGCGTTCACGCCTGAGCGGCTACCAATACAGAACTGTTCGTCATTTGTTACGTTGCCTACGACACACCTTATTAAGTAAAGCAACTGTCATGGCTGGACATTTGTCGCCGTATTATACTAATAAGCAACCACGAGTCGTTCAAGCCTTGATGTACCTCCGCTTATGAGACCGTAACAATTGTGTAACATTTAGTGCCCGCATTAAGTAACCTATATTGGTTCCTATAGCATAATTTATTACTCTGCCCATTCTGTCACGTGCGCTAATAGAGCTTTGATGTCGCCCTCGGGAGCCATATTGCGTGGGTGATTTCTTTGTAGACTTGAGCGTAATCAAAGTAAATGCAAGCACGGGCAATTGTTCGGTAGTACCTAATACATGTCCGGATGGTTAGAATAACTCTATTGCTTACGAATCAAAGCGAGGAATAAATAATTGCTAGAATAGAAGCTTGTCGTCCGAATACAATCTATAATCGACACCAGCAATACTGAATAATAATTGTCTACATGGATAATCACATGGTGTAGTTAGTCCATCCCTTGCTGTGTCATTCAAAACCTCATAAGTACTTCTCCTGCCCAGAATATGTTAGCGCAGAAATAGTATGTTTTACTTATAACAAACCTTAAGAAACAACGACTCCTGCCCGTGTATGTTACTCTAAACAAAGCTTAAGAAACAACATTCATTTCCGTAGACAATAAAATAGTTTCAAAATTTCAAGTTTTAGATATCGAGAAAAATTCCACTGGTGTGAACAATATTCATTGTCATAATCTACGAATACAGCAAATATCTGCATGTGTTTATCTTTCTCGCATTTTTTACTATATATTTGTACTCCGAACATCCGTTTATTATGAACATGATTAAACTCTTACAATTACGTTAATTTATCATTATCATACGCTCCTCTTTAACTATGAGATTCCATCAGTTTATAGGTTTTTAACCTCAATGTTTCGTTTACAATAATTTAATCAGTTCTGTCTCTAAAACAAACTATTATAAAGTATGGCGCTGCAAACCGCCTCAACACGTCCACAACAGCTCGCATATACAGACAGCATCGTCGGCAAGTCATTTATTCTCCATTCACCGGCTGATGAGGCCAAAGTATAAATGCCTTCCTCGCGCCTGTTAACAATTCATCGCTGAAGAGATGTGGGTGCCGCTGTAGCAACGCATTGTTGACTTTTGATGCGAAGCCGAAAATCAATTGAATTTTAAAATAATTAGTCTACAGTAAATGAGAGCTACGCTCACCATTGACTCAGAGAAAAGATTTCATTCATATCTAAAATACCATACGAACTTGCCATTGGAAAATAGGATGGAAAAATTTCCCGGTGCTGTGATTAAATTACGATTGCGCCTCACATTCAAGTGAGGCGAAGTGAAAGCCAGGCGCGCAAACTGAAGAACTGCACTCCATGTAGATTGAGAAACTTCTTGTTCGCATCAAGTCGTAGCATATCCGCATCAAACCTTGGCTACAGCGTAACATATTTTGTACATGTCATTAGATTGAGAGTTGTAAAAGTCGTAGATTGCCTTGTAGTTAAATTGAGTGTTTCGATAGTAAACGGAGCGGAACTCGATACTTTCCCTTCCGCCACGAAAACATTTACTTCCTTCGCTGCCTGAAAATTCATCAACTCAGCAATGGAATATTTGGACTTTAAACTTGTATATAACAAACTTATTTGAAATTTATATTATTGAACCAAGATTTTATTCGTGCTGATAAGAAGTTGTGATTCCACTTATTGACGTAGGTTTTCCTTTAAAACAAACAGTCAATACGTATAGTTTAAGAGTTGGTGCTTCTTAATTATAATGTTCGTATAACAAGAAATTTTACCATCCTCTTTATGTCACTGCGTATTTTGTGTCACCATGCAGTGATTTATTTTTTATCGGCTCTTTCCTATTTAACATTGATAAGTAAAAAGATATTCTTCATTTGATAGAACCATAATATAGCTACGATGTGTCGCTCAGTCCATGGATTTTGATAGTACTGCTGCCTGTTATTATTTCTCGTAGTTATTAGGCATACCTTCTTCAAAATTCTAAATCGATATTATCAGTGGCCAACTAATGTTCTATACATCCACAGTTGATCGTGTCGCATTCGTGAATATTATGGACGCTAAGTCTGCAGCCAAACTATAAATTCGAGGAACTATATACACAAGCAGATGTGGGGAGCTACATGAACGGGCAAATTATACATTTGGGGAGCTACATGTATACTGTATATTTACTGTATATTTATATATTACTGTATACTGTATATTTGGGGAGCTACATGTACAGGCAAATTATACATTTGGGGAGCTACTTGTATACTGTACAGGCAATTGTGAGTAGGATTGAGATGTCCTGTGTAGCTGATGGTGCTGCCGGGGCCCTTGAATGTACAATTGACCCTCACACCCAGACTTCTTGGTGCGGGGTTGTAAGTATTGAACACGATCTGAGTAATAATGTTCACTATAATTGGCACAAGTTTCCATTGACTCTGATTGATGAAAACTTTGGGGTCATTGTACATTGATTAGTTCTATGCAAATTTATCCATTCCGATTAAAAATGCAACAGTTGTCGTCATTATAAGACAAATATGTTCTAACAATCTTCTTTTAAATGTAGAGCTGGAATATTTATAGTGAAATTATCGGTAAGGCTCAGTTTTTGTTCAACAATACCAACATTTTTTTTCCAGCAAAAGCAATTAAATTTCATTTGAAACACTTTCTTCAATATTAACACGTGTATCAAATTAGTTCGCCGAAATAACGTTGCAAACGACAGAATATTCGAGAGCTTGACACAAATGATTGTTTACAAAGTATTGCTGCTGTGACGGTAATTTTCTCTCGTAATGAGCCAAAACAGAAGGCAGGCTCCTAGTCAAAGCTCGTGCACATACAGGCAGCGTCGCGCAACAAAGGCTCCTTTTGCTCACAAAGACAACTTGCTTTTTTTCTTCGTCTCCAGTGAAGCGAAAGAGAAACTGTTGGCCTAATGGGCCAGTTCTCTATCGATGTTTCCGAAAAAGCTCACAATGTTGCACCTGGGAGCTGATAGGAAGCCTACTCATTATACCGAAGTTTCATTGTGTTGTTCATCGTAAACGAACCATGGAGGCGATCATCGTATTTAAGGTGGCCGCTGATATTGTTACCATAACCAAGTGCACCGCCTTGTTCATGGTTCAGGTGATCTCTGGAAGGCTCAGTTCATTTAGCCAAATCCAAAATTTTCTGCAATAAATTTTTTTTAGGTCAAAAGTCGATGAAGCTTTCATCGTTAGAGAGCAATGTTCCAATCCAGCATCAGCCGTAACCCAAAATTAATTTATTTATCTTAATTAATTAATTTAAGTCATTAA
This sequence comes from Hyalella azteca, assembly GCF_000764305.2. Lineage (NCBI taxonomy): Eukaryota > Metazoa > Arthropoda > Malacostraca > Amphipoda > Hyalellidae > Hyalella > Hyalella azteca. The sequence continues at coordinate 196,570 of NW_025940149.1, forward strand.
TTTATTTATCTTATCTTTGTTTAATTTATTTAATTTATTTATCTTAAATTAATTCATTTATTGGTATGATAACATTTAGTCTCTAGCTTACTGCAAGTATAATATTATACTACAATTAAGGACCCGTCCGATGAGAAAAGTACGCATTAATTTCTTCTTTTTCTGTTCAGACGAAATCTACAAACGAAATTTATTGTAATGAACCCTCAAAAGTTTAAAGATTAAGTGTTGCTATTAATCGTCAGAGTTTCTCTGTTTGAAAGTAGTCGAAGTTATCCAAATTGTAAGCGTCAAGTTGAAAAAAATATCATTGTTCCTGTGCTATGAAAATAGCGTTGTCACGATTATAACCTTCCATTAAATTTCAAACTTCAAAAAGTTATTCTTTAGATATGAATGATAAATAATCCCAATAGACGTCTATACTACATATAGTGATATATGTAGTATAGACGTCTATACTTTATATAAAGATACTGTAGCAAGATCTACCAATCTCTTTCCTATGAAAATTGCAGCTACACTACAGCTGGCCGCTTATCCCGTGACCACGAATATTTTGACTTGATTTTTAAAAGGTAGAAGCTATACACACACACATACACACACATACAGACACACACAGACACACACACACAGACACACACATACAGATACACACACACAGACACACACACAAACACACACATGGGCGTCGAGGCTTGTAAGTTAGCGCTGATAGTTGTTCAGAGATGCACTTCAGGCCTTCAAAAGCTGGCGAGCTTTGAGCTGCTGAATTTAATTGGGAGCTTTGTATAGGCATTGTATCTGCCCCTGCCAATGACAAATTTAAAGGAGTTTTTACAGAGCCTCAACAAAGGCTTCGACAAATGTAAAGTTTAGGGTTGGGAAACAGTTGAGGTAGACAAATAATGTTTGTGGGGTCGCCATTATCATTGCGGGCCATTTAAGCGTTAGAACTGAAGTATGCATTTGAAAGTGCCCATTCTCTTCACATATTCACATGAGCGGTGAAGCCCGTGGTATTTTGGCAGCCTGAGATCACGCAAATTTTAACGATATTTTAGGGTGGCAAACAATTTCGCGATAAATGCTTTCCTGTAAAGCTGCCTACAACTGCACATATATAATTGTTCTCAGAGGACAGGATATTTAAGATCGATTTTCAGACAATTAGAGATCTGGGCGGTAATGGAAAAATTACGTGTTTAAGAAACGATAATTCGACAATGTAATCAAGAATATACGGATGACAGATTCTGTAGTTTTCAACATTAAATCCTACTCCTAACTTGTCATTCATTTAGAATTTAGATCAAGTTTTAGAGGGAATCGCATGTAAAACATTTCAAGTTTACCGTACAATTAACTTGACTACATTTCGTTTCTTTGCATGGATGTTTCCCAGGCGCGCAGATTCTTTACAATTGCTTCCTTAAAGTCCATAAAAAACTAAAAAAAGAAACTCCCACCTCACATGAATATTAACAATTATATTTACTTAAATTTCGTATTATTGCAGTCTAAACATTATGATTTGTCGACTAGAGGCGGCTCAATGCCAATTTAATTTCACGAGGGCACTGTTCAAAACCTCATTGGCCTTTTTGGATTCTGATAAGAAGGAAAATAGCGAGAAAATTATATTAAAATCACAGAGCTAAGTTACATAAACGAAATTAGAGAGAGCAATTTGTATGAAAATCATCAATTGAAGTGAATGCTGGTGAGCAAAGTGAATGCATCTGTTGAAGGTAGCCACGTTTACATGTTCAAATCAAGTAAAGAGGCGTTTTGGAATAAAGTGACTCAGATGAATTAAATGTTGCATTTTGCATGTAAAGCGTACAGCTTACTTTTATATGTGAGTTGTTTCATGAATGAAGCAGAGGTCGGAAATGTTGGATTTATATATAAAACCAACTGGCGCGGCAATGTTCGGAATTGCTATTTTCTGTGATTTTTTGTATACCAAACCCGTCATTCCGGAAATTCCTAATCCCGTTAATAATAATAAATCTTCAGTATTGTAAGTAAATGAAGACCTCTTCTAACCAAAATTTTACATATAAGGTATAAGACTTTCATTTTTCTCTCGTTTCCAAACATAGAAAAACTATTTACAGTAAATTTATTTATACCAATTACAGAATCAAATTATAATTTTTGGTCATGTTCATTCCTCAAATAATTTCATATACTCCCACTAAGAATAACATTTCAGGTCCAGGTGACTATATAGACACGAAAAATATCTTGGATACGGGCCCCGGGCAGCCGCTATATATATTTGTAATGCTAGGCTTCAAACAAACCCATAGTCCACATACAAAAAATAGAAATGTATATGAGACATCGAGTCGTTGAATTATTTAGAATTACTTAGATTTGCAAAACAGATGTCGAAAAAGGTTATTTACTAGCAATTTTACATTTGCGATAGAAGTGTTTTATGTGATAACTTCCCTCCTTGGAATAATTCCATACAATTCACTTTTCAATGCTACGAGTCCTAGACATGAAATGCAATTANGAATGCCTTTTATATTCGGTAAACAATCGCACACTTTTTTGCAGCTGGTACACAATAGTCATTTATTATACCACCTTTTGCTTAATATGCCGTTTATGAAGCGTCCTAATAGAAAACTAACTTTCTCGAGCTGGAATAATAATGCCTTAGAGTAAATGAAAAAATAAATAGTGAACAGTAAATAAAAAGTAAATGAAAAAGATAAATTTTTGTTGAATTCCTGAACAAAGCAAAACAAGCATCCTAATTTCCCGTTTTCGTTACTAGCCCTTGCAAACAAGTCAGGAACAGCGTGAACAATTAGGAAAAAATGCTTCCGTGTCATTCATGGAAGTTTAGTGAGCAGCAGGCAGGCAGTTCAGACAAAGACAATCTCTTATGGAACTCCCTGAGCCGTGTGAGCCCTGTCTCTTATACACATCTAGATGTGTATAAGAGACGCCTATAATACCGCCTTACAACTCAGCCTTGTCTGAACATCGTAATATCATTTATTGTGTACCATTAATGGTTAGGCGTTTACATGGGCTCCTCATTGTTGTCTGGTGACTCCATAGTTTGCTACCAACACAAGCCTCTCGCCCCACGTACCCTCGGCTTGACTTAACAGTTCTTGTAACTTGCGGCATCAGCGAAAGCGTGGCAGGCATGGCAGACAATAATAATTAATTAATGCACCCGCTCTTATAGCCATGAAACATTAAATTGATATAAATTTCGTTTTAAATTATGTTACATTGCAATTTGAAGCATTGAGTATGGAAATTATTTCGATAAAAGCAAAGATTGCAATTACGCTAACTCGTAATTCATACGAGCATTATATAATATAGTATATAATAGTAATCCTGCTTAATAACAAGAATAAGTTAATATAATAATCAGTAATATAATAAATAATATAATAATAAGTTGATAATAAGGGTGTTTTCTGAACCTGTGGCCTATTTACCTGCAATACCAATATGGATATTGAAACTTTAAAATGGAGGCAAGCTTTAGCAGAAAGTACGTATGGCTTGAGCAGCAGTTCAGAATTTTAAAAGTTAATTGTACTCCTAACAACATATAGAGGAGTGCGCGACCCTGCATTAGGGCCGCCTATGACTCGGGGAGCACGTAAATCAGCTTCTCTATATGTCCGCTTCGGCACAAGGTTCGAAGGGTAGCCTCTTTCTAGCTCGGTGTGACTCGTCTCCTTTTCATACTCTCAGGCGACTATAAAGTCGGACAGGAGATTCTGACCAGAAACTAATTTCGATCGGGTGGCCAAGCAGACCCAGAATAATTTGCGCCGAGTGCAGTGATTATTCGGCCGAATCCTAGGCAGTTCCCGAATTTTCTTATGGACTTAAATTGATCCGAACTTTTAATACCTCTATCGGTGTGATCGTATGGAAGGATCGGATCCCCAGTATAAGATTTTACTTATTCTCTAACGCAGCTTCTTAGCCATAATATTCAAACGTTCATATCCGTAACCCGATTGTGTAATAGACAACACAGGGCAGGCCCTACACTAACAAAATTTTGAGGTGGGCGCGACTCTGCATCAGAGTCCGCCTAAGACTCGGGGAGCACGTAAATCAGCTTCTCTAGCTGCGTCCGCCTCGGCTCAGGGTTTAAATTGCATCCTCTGGGCAGCTTGCTAGCTACGTATGACTCGGCTCGGCAAATCATCCTATAATTTCCTCTCAGGCGACTATGGTATATAGTTAGAAAGGAGATTCTGAAAAGAAACTGTTTTCGATCGGTTGGCGAATCAGACCCAAAATAACTTTGCGCCGACTGTAGCGACTAATCGCCTGAAGTCTGGGAGGTCCCCGAACTGCCTTAGATGATGCCCCATTTGAAGCACATCAATTAGTGTGAGATGCTCGAGCTTCGTCGCTCAAAAATCATGATTAAAAAATG
>NW_025940150.1:0-1548 GCF_000764305.2 Hyalella azteca
AGAAGAGATCAGACAGTATGAACAACAGCTCGTAGAAGAGATCAGACAGTATGCACAACAGCTCGTAGAAGAGATCAGACAGTATGTACAACTGACAAACTTTGGGTAACTTGCGTTCTTTAATATTTCGAATTAAATCTCTGCCATGGTAATTCCTGTTGTAATGCCAATCTTCGTTTGACTCAAATATCGATTTATATTAAGGTGCAATGTTATTTATATTCGAAGCCTATTGATGACATTTATTTTGTGGGTTGAATATGCCGTACAGTTTTCTTTCTTGAATACACATACTAAAGATTACTAAAGATTCTTGAATACACTTTACTAAAGATACTCTTTATGAATCATTTCCTCAACAGAACGCTTCTAAAAATCTCGAAATGAGAAGAAACCTAAATTATGTGACTTGGTCATCAATATTTTTATCTTCAGTGTGAAGCAGAGAAACTTACTTTTTCTAGCGGTCAACATTAACAGAGATAGTCCCTCCGCCGAACTAAATTTTGACTGTTTTTAACCCCTGGATGTGCTTTTTTAGTTAATTAAATTGCTGCTTGTGTCCTGCCCTGACAAGCCCCTTGTCCCGTAGATCAGGTCAATTGCGGTGAATTGTTGCGAATGAAACGAAGAGCCTCGGCAGAATACTGAACAGATCAGGTTTTTATTTAAATTGCAGCGTTTAGTGCCTGGAATAGATGAAGATGTCGAATTTTTAAAAAGTGAAACCGAAAATCCTTTGCTATAGTGCAAAATATTTTAAATTTTCAGGTTTTTTTGCTTTGAAACTTTTGCTCGACTTTGAAGTTGGACGAAGGCGCTTACTTGTCGGCATTGCTGGAGCTGTCGCGGATAAACTTCCCGGCCTTCTGTCGCTCCCACAAAAATTTCCGAAAACAACCTCGACTAAGGTTTGGATTTACCATGTATGTAATGAAGTGTTGCTGCAAATTTCCCACTACTGTACGTCAGACTACGAAGTTTAAGTAGGACCGACTCTGACGTCGGTGTTAGGTTGATTATAGCCGTCAGATGCTATGCCTATCCCGACTTGCGTCCTGGTTCCTCTCTTATAGGATTTTGACTCAGACGCCAGGGTGAGTTGTGTGCTATAGTGGCGAAATCTAGCTTGAAATACTTGATGGAATATAGTGATTTTTATGTATATATGACTTGTCTTGCGTAGATATTTACTTTCTGTTTTCTGTTGTAGGATCGTGCGTTATTCTCAGAGATCAATGCTCCAGCTCTCTCCTCACATTTTGCTCTCATCGCACTTTAACTTCCTCCGCATTTAATTTGTTAGTTCGTTCATATGCCGCACCTCTGTAAATCATTAGTGTTATTTGTTTACATTTATTTGCCGTTTATATTTAATAAACTTGAAACGTTTGTTCGAGTAACTATCCGCTCAGTCCAAGCTCTTGCTGATAAAACCAATAGGGAAGTTGAATTTAATTTCCGGTCATTGGTGGACGTGACAATTAGACCATCCGAACTTTGAGGTGACGCGATTAATTAGCTATTATTCAAGATTAGTTCGTCACA
>NW_025940151.1:0-944 GCF_000764305.2 Hyalella azteca
GTTTAAGATGATATAAAACATCATCCAGCAAATGATGCAGCGTTCCTCAACGGCTTCAGTGAGGGGGGCGCTAGGGCGGCAGGGGCGGCGTCTCCTGCGACAAGAAAGCGCCGCTAAAACTTAAGATTAAAGGAAAAAATTCAAATGAACAGGAATTGCGAATAAAGATTATAAAACATTTTTGTTGTGCAGGGGAAGACAAGACACACGAGATAACATTGAGATAACATGAGATTAATCGTAACATTGCAAGGCTCCATGTTTAATCTCAGGGAAATATTAAGGGTTATTGCACATATATGTTATTTGCAAGTTATTATTATATGAATTTATTGCAAGTGAAGGGGGCTCAGCGCCCCCTTCCCCGTGAGGGGGGCTCAGCGCCCCCCTTCCCCGTGACGGGGGCTCAGCGCCCCCCTTCCCCGTGAGGGGGGCTCAGCGCCCCCCTTCCCCGTGAGGGGGGCTCAGCGCCCCCCTTCCCCGTGAGGGGGGCTCAGCGCCCCCTTCCCCGTGAGGGGGGCTCAGCGCCCCCCTTCCCGGTGACGGGGGCTCTGCGCCCCCAATTGAGCTTGCCATGTGATTTTCTTCTTAATTTATTTTCTCTTAAAGAGATAAAAAGTCCAGGTGAAGATTATTATTTGCTATTCAAATAGAGGGAACAATTATTTCTCCCCCTCGAGAACCAGTTCTTCGAGTGAGAAAACAAATTTCTAACATTTTCAGGAAGCCTGGGCTGCAAATTGCAAATTTTACAGACTTTTGAACTCAGACCAAACCTCGTCCTTGTGATGAAGACAATTTGTTGTGGCAGGCGATGTGACTGAGCGGCTGACCTAGCTGGTGAATACGGACAATTGCTCCAGTCAAGTCAGTTCCCTCAGTCAAGTCAGTTCCCTCAGTCAATTCAGTTCCCTCAGTCAAGTCAGTTCCCTCAGTCAAGTCAG
>NW_025940152.1:0-7330 GCF_000764305.2 Hyalella azteca
ATGTCTGTACAGTTCAGGTGCACGAACGCTACGTTTTCCCAATACTTACCCTCATAAACTTTAAAACATAAACATTTTAAAACATTATTTTTTCATTAATGGTATAATTATAAATTATCTTTAAGTGTTGCGCGCATCGACTATAATTTTGCAATGCCTATCGACAGTCAGGTGCTGATATGGCGGCTGCATTACTTGCGGCTTCATCGCTTCTGGATTATTTAATGGATTTATTAACTAACGTTTCAATTTTATTGGGAAATTTCAGCTCCTTGTTGACATAAACTCACAAATCTTTTTACACACAAGATTCCTCAAGCCTTACTATACTTCAATCTTGCTGTTCATTGTTCTTCCCGAGGTAAAGTACTTTACACTTGTCAGGTTTAAAACGCAGCTGCCACGCATCAGACCAGTTAACTAAACAATCAAGATCATCTTGCAGTTGCACTTTATTTGACGCATCCTTAATTGTATTATAAACTTTTGTGTCATCGGCATACAGGAGCAAATACTTGACACTACTTCTGGCATATCGGGGGAGCCGCCTACGGCAGGTACGAGCAGATCATGATCCGGGAGCATTTAATTTTGAAGTCTGTTCATTGTTCTGTTGATGCAAGCCTTTGCATTTTTCTTCAACTTGTATCAATGTTAAAGAGTGTCTTGCATTCAATGTTCCTTCCTTCAACTATTTCGGGTAACATCCAATGCAGGTTAGTTGTTTCATGCGAAATGTAAAGACGCTTAGGATGCAAAAGAAAGATTTACGTGGTGATTCCCATGTCTCCAGTTTTGGATTTCGGAAATCATTTATTATTATTATTCTGGCAAGCAAATATCGTGGCGTCTGGTTCAAACGAACTTCGAGGGCACGTCACACATAAGTTTATTAGCAAGCGAAAAATATAGACACGAGAAAGGATGAGGACGGATAAAGATGATTAGGCACAAGATTCATTAGCTCTACGAAATAGTTCCGTCTTTAGAAATAGAAATAGTTCCGTCGGAATACCGGCAGCGATCTAACTTTCTAGAAGGCGAATTTAGTGCGAATATTGATATTAAGTCACGTCGTAGAGACTCTAGGTTTCATGACTGCCAGGAGGTTAACTAATATTGATTGAGAACCAATGTTGAGTTCATTAAATCAATTCAAGTATTCTCTCACTGACAGAGAGCAAACCAACCGGAACTGAGATGCACAGAAGACTGTGGCCGAGACGAAATTGTTAAATTAAAAACCTGTTAGGCTCCGTAGGCCTACTGCATTCAATATGCGCTCACAAATATTTGTTCAGCTAAACTCATTTCTTTGTGTTCGTCCGATTGAAGCTTCGCATACAGAAAAAATTGCTTAATCGATTCAATGTATTGAACTTTCGTCAAACTGCTTGACATTGCCAGTTCTTGTGGACAAAGAAAGTAAACATGCTCTTCTGCAACATTTCAATTCCTACGACGGAATATACATTCTTATGACGGAAGGAATGTTCCTATGAACAATTGTAGGACGGAACACCGAGATTATCTCACTATCTCCATGCCTTGAGCTAGCTGCCCGTAGCAGCGGTCAGTTATTTGTTCAGTTCAGAATAATGTATTACATGTCAATATTGGTTTAAAAGTCGTTAGCAGGTTTCCTACATATTCAAGAAATAAAGTTTTCAACTATATCGACAAACTAATTTAACTCAGTATAAATTACAAAGTTAACGATCTCACAATTTTTCATCTAGCAAAAATCTCTTTAGAAGGCAAATGCAGTCCTACTTTATAATTTCGTGAAAGTTTTTGTTACTCACTGTGAAAAAATATTGAATTTGTACTTCATGACATATATTGACGTTCATCACATTGGCTATGATATCTCAACACTTGTCTGGGTAGCGGTTCATAATCTGCAGTATTATTTGATAACATTAGGGCAGGTTTTGAAAATCATTGTGAGTCGCTGTCTTTTTAAACTGATCTTCTAAGTAATAACACTCACATTATATAAGTAGCAAATAGTGACTATTCAGTTATCAAGTACGATGTCAGGACATCGTACATCGATGTCATCGCTGCGAACTAAGTTTTGTCAGGTTTGTAAAGCAGCCTGGAATGGCGACGGTCGCTTCGTGACTGCTCATGCAGCGTAGAAACGAAGCTCTATCACACGCGCTAACTCCGTTCTTAGCGCTTCTAACTTTTCCAGTCGCTGGTTTATTCCGGGGTATTCTTGTGCGAAGCTGCAGTTCAGGTTGTCGCAGCAAAAACTTATTAAAGTCCATAATAATAACAAAATTAGAGTATTACGAGAGAACGTTAGTTTATGAGTGGCCGAATATTTTCGTCATATCTTGTTAAGCTCGCTCGCTGTTTTACTAAAAAAAGACATATCCTTATGTTGCCCTTATTTAACTTGTCCAACGTAAAGGTAAGTGTCTGCAGAACAGACTTGCTATAAGTAAAACGCTAGAAAATTTTTTACAGTAAAGGCAATATCTTGAGATTTTCTGACCTGTACAAATCGTTGTAATTCATTTTCAGTTTTCAAGTCCTCGCATGCAATAATTCTGCAAGACTTTTAGAATTTTTTTCAGGAAAAGGAGCGCTGCTATAAATTGCTCATCGAATTCGCTCATTCAAGAATCGATAGTTTAATGGGAGTTGTGAGTGCTGTGCTATTAGAATAACACAAAAACTGAAATGCCAGATTCCGCTTCGTCTATACTGTCACTTCTGTCTCATCGTTTCAAAGAATTATTACAAGTCAGTTTTACTCTATTAACGAAACTGATGAACTGAGTTCAGATAGAATTACTAACTTCTAAATTGTAAATTAAACTTCTGATTGCATGAGAATTCTCTTTTCTGTACGAATCATCCTTACAGTACAGGCGAGCACGACGCAGTTAGTAGTTTACCCAGCACGAAATGAGAAGAAAACATGGATTCTTACAATTAAGACATGGTAATTGGTCATGTACAGACGGACGAGTCTCTGCTTTCATTCAATGAGCATCGCCGGATAAATATAAAATCATTGTAACTGCTATTATATATTTATACAACATTTACTTGTTTTAAGCGCTCACGAATGACATTAGTTTATGGTCCTTGAATGAAAAGAAAATCGTATGCCGAAAAACTGCTAAATAGCAAAATATATTCACACAACGGAGTTTCATTAATAAAAACTGAAAGCGAAATTTGCGTTGAGGACGAATTTGCGTAGAGAAATCCGGAAGCAAGACAGGATGATTTATGTTCTGGACGATTAAACTTTATTTTATAATATTTATTAATTCAGATCCATATTACATACGTCATAATTATTCGTTTAAATTCTTTTAAAATATTCACTGATTAAATCGAAGATTATTTAAAAGAACCAATACATCTCAGAAGCCCGAGGTGCTCAGACAGAAGCACCTCTACTGCCGCATACGTCGGGGCAGTTGCTCGTCGTGAACTGAACTGCGATGATGACGTACGTCAACATGATGGATCCCATCTGCAAAACAAAGATAGTGATTCATGTGCAGTGAGAACTCGTCTAAACCATGTGTGGAATTTAGATTATTCTATCCACACAACACTCACCGACAGGAAGCAGTGTCGGCCCAGCTCGAAGAGTGGCTGTGGCACACAAAATTACAAACCATCCTGTAAGCTTACAGATACAGAAGAAATGCTACATGGCTGCTGATATGAAGCTTGCAGTGGACAAGGTCGTTGTCAATGCTCAATGGCATGTCCATGGAAACAGTAATATCACATTAATAATACAGTAATTAATGAATATGAAAATATAATATCAATAAAGGAAAAACGAGTAAATATCACAGAAAATGTCATTTATTTTACATCTACATCATCTACAATGAAAGAGGAGGACTTCAAAGTACTGTTAGTAATGGATGAGTACACTCTGCATGCTTCAAACGTTTTAAAATTAACTTTTATTGTGTCCCAGATTACCCCGTTCCCAGGGGTAAATCGGGACGGTTTTATTTTGCATCTGGCACCTTACAAATAGCATATGGAATTTTTTTAAGATGCCATTGGATAGCCCTCGCAAAGAGCTATAAAATGAGCCTAAACTTGTTTCTGAAATGTTTCATGGTAAGAAGATATTAACAAAAAACACTCAAAACCGTCCCTTTATGCCCCGTTTGACAATATCATCTTAAAGCTGACATTCTGACCTATCCAACGGTACCAAAACTATCTCTGTACGTTGATTTATGCACTCCTTACAGATCCCACAACGGGAGAGGTGTCCGGGCCCCTTCAATAAAGTTAAGGCGGAAATTGCCCAGCCAGGCACCATAAAGGGGATTGTCTGACATAAAGCGGCCAATCATGACATTCATAGTTCTTATACTCATCTCAAAGCTGCTTTTCTGACGCATTCAACGGTACCAAAACCATCTCTGTACGCTGATTTATGCGTTCACTACAGATCTTAAAAGGGTGGGGGGGTTCTTTGACATTTAAGATACGGGGAAATTAGCTGCTGAGCACTTAAATAGAGAGTTTACACAAGCTGCACCTCAGTTACCCACCTGGCGTCGTATGGGGAGGTATGCATGGAGTTGTTCCCACCATCCTTGACTGGAATCAAGCTCCAGTAACGTTTAGTTTTGTATCCTTGCTATATTGAGTGGCTATTCGGATGTGCACGGGACTTTGTCAGGCTCTACTGAACATTCACACATATTGTCACTGTAGGCGGAGTGGTTTCAACTATATCTTACTCCACTCAACATTTCATCTCTGGTTTGATTTAGCCATGGGGTGAAGGAAAATGAAACACAGAGCATGATTGACAAGAAAATATAAACACAAAAGAAATGAAGCATACAAACATAAACAAAGAAAAAGGAAAAGTGGGGTGCATAAGTGACAGACTTTCAAGTGTCTTGCCCAAACCAAGAACCCTGAAATAACGCAAGAATTTAGCTTGTTTAAAAAAGGGTAAATTGAAAAACCTTGAAAAAACCATTATTAGCACAATCATAGAATTTAAGTATTTGGACGACAACGCTGTACCCTTGAAATAATTGGGATCTACAAAACTTGCCATTGACTTTTTCGTAAGGAACGACTCCTACGATACGTAGAATATGAAGCACGCACAAGAAAATCTGTTTTTCATTGAGTCTTACGAATCGTATGGTCATCATTGGTATTTTTTGAAAATATGTACTTTAAATTTCACACTTTTTATATTCTTGTTGGATCTGTAAGAAAATAGGAATTTTATAAGAAAGGAAGTCAGAACAAGTTCTGAGCGACGTATAATATGTGGTGGTGCAGTGGTGAGTGACTGTCTCTCGCACCCAGCGCCCGGGTTCGAGTCCCACTGAGGACAAGTTCTACCGGGAAGCTCAGCTCATGGTCAACTCAGCCATTCATCCAACTCTGGTTCTACCAGTGAAAAAAAAATAAAATGGTTCTGGAGGGTCTGCGAGTCAGTGATGGTCTTAGAACTACCAGTGGCACCGAGTGCCCGGAAAAACTGACCTGTCACCCCCTCCCTAGTCGCAACTACCAGGATGGGCAATTACAACAAAAACATCGTATAATATGGAATTCCCACATTAATATGTTCAGAATAATCGTTTTTGATCACTGCAAGGAAGAACTCAAGAAGTTTCAATTTCATCTCGACACTTTTTATGAGTTCTATATCAGCTATACACGAAATTTAACCGCGAAAATTGGTGTTCATTTGCAGCACTTATCAAAGTTTATAAAGTAAAATTAAAATTAATTATGTAAATGTGTTACCTATCACAAAAATTCTTAATGCATCTCATAGGAAATTCAACGTCATGCAGCATTTGAATAGAATAAAGACGAAAAAACAAGTTGTTGCATGACCTCACGCTGAAGTTGGAATATTGTACTATTTCGAATGAAACCCCAGTGTCTCGAGTTCACCCTTTTATGGTACAACAATAATTATATTACAATCATCTTGGGAAAGCTCGCACAACGATTCAATTATATTGCAAGAGAGGTTGGAATAATGGTCAATAATAGAGTAAAATTAATAATTTCTCACTCAATCTTTCAGTTTCATGAAATTGTTAACAAGATTCTGCTTCAAAACTTGAGTTCAATCTTTTCATCACAGCAACTGAGCTTGCATAATTGTTAGGTATTCTCTGATGACTAGGTTCACACGAAAAATATCGAATTCCAAAGAATGTATGTATCAAGCTTTATTGCTTTATTAATTCAATGAGAAAAGGCTGAATTTTTTAACGAAATATCGGTAACTGCGTAAATTCGTCACAATATACAGGCAGTTCGTAAGCAACTGAACGATATTCTATCCGATGACTCAATCGAAAGTAATTGATTCAAGCTGTCCAAGGCGACATCTCGGAGATTACAAGCTTTAATATTAGATGCAGGGTCTGAACGTAAGGTCAAACATTTGCACTAATTGATTAAAGTAATTCCATAAGTTTGTTTGCAGAGACAAATTATTTGCGCCCGAAAATTATACATTGGCAGGTGAGTGAGAGAATAGTTTGTTGGACAACCCAAATGCATTTTAATCTGAACAAAAGCTTCTCCATCTGGTAATGGAATACATAACGTTTTATGTCGAATTTTAAAATATCCCATGAGTAATTCTCACAAATTTTTGGTTCTTTTTATTTTGCTATATCTCCTATTTTGCACACTATTTTGTCACACTATCTCCTATTTTGTTACACTATTGAAATCTATTTCATTCTACAGCTGAAGAAAAATGTGTCAGATATAAATTTCAGCTAAATTAAAGACATGTAAGACAAAACATATAAGTCGGTAATAAAGGCTTTTGTTAACCATCGAACTCTCGGCCAATTGCCAATTTTTCATTCTGCAGCGCTAAAATTTGAATTCACTCAGTTCATCCTATAACTTTAGTGACAGGAAACTATTCGTGATATAAAATGTAAGTGGGAAATTACAATTATATCAGCGCGTCTGTAACGAATAAATAAAAACTTTATCGTCTCGTGTTTGATTTTCAGATTCTTTGCATCAGCTTTGAAGATTATGAAGACATATCTGGTATGAAACGGGAAAAGGCAAATGCGTCGTAATGGATTAGTAAAGCCTAATATGACGATTATCATAGGTTTTAGCTGACGTGTGCAAATGCTAGAGATAATTTAACATTATTATCTATGAGTACAATATGCTCAAATTAGCTGTGGCTGTACTAAAACCTAATTAATTGTTCTGCAGGAAACGGGCTTGTTGCTCGTGCTGAACTGTAGGGCGATGATGACGTACGTCAGCACGATGGATGCCATCTACAAACAAAGATAAT